>NW_028122919.1:0-172500 GCF_965194805.1 Balaenoptera borealis
AGGATGTCTGTCTTCCAAAGGCAGTTGAATTATCAATTTCAGCAAGTTGGCTAGGTCAAAGCCAGAGCCCCAAATGAGAATGAGAAGGACCCTGAGACTCAGAGTTAGGACATTTGGATCAACACACTAAAAGTATTCGGATCCTTAGATTTCTGTGAACTCTCTCATCCTGTAGACACAGCGCTCCTCTCTGTTAAAAAGCTAGTTCTTCCTTTTTGAGGGGAAGCAAAAGCTCTGACTTAAAGACAGCACGTGCCTCTCAGGACATAGCTCCAATTCCGTCCTGGAGTCCAGACCAGAGCAAGAGTTGAGTCGCAACACAACCCACCCAGGAAAGGGCTGCACCCAGGAGTAGGTGACAGGGACTTAGCCCCAGAGGAGCTGCAAAACAGAACCAGCATGTCCTGGTGGGACCTGGGAGAGGACATATGGGGCTGAACCCTGGGTGTGCTGGACAGAAGTGGGGCAGAACCTAAGGTTTGACGAGGGAGACTTTGGTGCTATGGGGACATTCTCCATGGTACAGAATCCTCACTGACTGCAAAGAACCAAGGAGTCAGTACACAACAATGTCAAAGATGCAACAGCAGAGACGCATGTCGAACTCCTAGCATGTCCTCCTGCCTTGAGGACACCAATCAGCCACCTAGCAGCAAGCTGATTACATTAAAACCCAGCCATTTTCAAAGCTGTGCTGGTTGCCAGCTCTGAGAAGCAGATGCTCAGCCAGTGTTGCGAGGGCAACAGGTTTATTGTGTAACAATGGAAGGACAAGGGCAAGGAGCAGGTTGGCGAGGGATAGCCATCCTACTGTGATGGAGGGCCGGCGGCTGTGGGCACTGGCTGCTACCCGCTCTCAGCTGAAACCTCCCTGGGCACTGCCGCCTCCTTTAGGTCAAGCCTTTTTTAGAGAGCTTGCACCCAGTGACCTATCACTCAGCAGAATAAATCCCAGTCCCCTTTTTTCAACTTGGGACAACTTTGAAGATTGATCCCATCTCCCGAGCTCCCCATGGGGATCTGCTGAGGTCTTTCTGTGACTGAATCTCAGTTCAACCTTTCCTTTCACCCAACCTTGCTTCCTTGAGTTCTCAACAGGTGTTGATCCTGAGATCACTTCCCAGGTCTCCTCCTGCACAGTAATCTCCACTGCAGAGAATCTGATCTAGATGTGTGGTTAAGCATATAGACTCTAGACCAGGCTGCCTGGGTCCAAGTTCAGCTCTACCTCTGATTAGCTGCATGACCTCGGGCAGGTTGTTTAACCTCTGATGCCTCCTTTTTCTCATCTGCTACATGGAGATGATAACACCTATTGTGTTAAGTTATGTGCAGATTAAATGAGATGTAAGTTAAGAAGTTAGAACACTGTCTACTACAGAGTAAAGCACTATGGAACTGTCCATTATCATGGTGGTGGAGGTTATGTCTGTAGAGCACTTTGTTAAGAATGGAGCTAATGCGGTCAGGCTGGGTTTGACTACAGGTTTTGCTATGTATGAACTTTGTGATCTTGACCTTATCTGTCCTTACTTTGTCTTAATTGCCTCCACTGCACAATGAGGTAATAATAGTACTCACAGAAGAGAGTTGTTATGGTGACAATTCATTGAGTAGCTTTTACAGAGAAAAAAAATCACTTAGCTCATTGCCTAATCTATACTAAATCCTCAATGAGTACTGATCATGATTAGACAACTAAGCAAAACTAACACAAATGGAGCAGTTACTATATGTCAAGCAATATGTATCTCATTGAATTCCATAACAACATTATTTGACAAATAATTTGCCCCAAACTTTTTAAGTTGCATAGATGAGATTAAAACCCAGACAGTGTCAAACCAGTCACATTATTGGTGCTATAATATCCCACTTATAGGAATTCTTTGATAGATGCCTTCTCCCCACATCCACTCCCCCAGCACAAACTGGCGTAAGTTTTTTCCATCTTCCTGGTGCTTCCATGACCCCCTGTACTTCTCAAATCGCTAGCCTTCTCACTCTTAATTTTCACGGGGTTTTTAAGCCAGTTATATTTCTGAGGGCAGGGGCTCTGTCTTCTTTACTGTTGGACCCCCAGTTCTAGGTCCAGACCCTGACACAGAGTAAACATTCTACAGAATTTGTCAACTTATGATGAATTCAGTGAAATTACATTTTATCACTCAAATGTAAACAACTCATGTTCTGTGTGCCCTTCGGGGTTCTCTTTCGAGTGCCCTGTTGGGCTGTCTTCCTTGTTGGAGCGTCACTCATGGCAGCGCCTCCCCATTAGTAGTTAAGATTCCTAACACAGACATTAAGAGGCTGGAATCACTGTGCAGCCCCTCTCTCAACTGACACCTATCTCAGAAGCGTGTCCTTTGAACTCAGGAGACAGACTTTCTCCAGTGCACCTTCCAGAAGGGTTTCCATAGCAACCACTGCCTCTTCAAAGGTGCCAGAATGTCTCCCTCCTACATCTGACTTCCTCCCTCCCTGTGTGCCGTTCGGGTGACACCAGGCCGTTGGAATGAGCCTCAGGTCACCTTACCAAATGTTTCACAGCTGGCAGGAGCAGGTGTACCTATTAAATAAATTACTCAAGCTACAGAGAGGCTGGTGCATAATCTTCCCGGAACTCCAGAGACAAGGCTGTTTTCATCAGCTCTGCTGTCCACCAGGAATCCCTGATCTTAATCAAAGGGCTCATTGTCCTGGGACGTTGTACACTGCTTCATAAACATGAGCCAGTGGAGTGAATATATAGGCTGCTTAGCTCCGTACATTCTACAGTCGAGTCAACGGTGTACATTTAATGCAAAGTACGGCAACAGGAGATACAATATCACTTTCCCGTGTTCAAAAGATTGCAGTTATAAGGTAAAGGTTCCTCTCATAACCTGTAGGAATTGGAGGGGTGATCTATTTATACCTATTTTTAATGTATTTGTCCTTCTATCCTGAAATTATACATCTAAGAACACAGTATTCCCCACACTATTTATAATATCAAACGCAGAAGACCTCCAAACCTAGTGGCCAAACTATATAACAGTGTATTACTGCTTATGCATCTATACATTTCATGGGCTGTTCATCTGGAGTGGGTTGGTCTCACTCATGTGTCCGTAATTTGTGTGAGTTACATATGCACCTTTGCTAATCCTGGCTGGACAGTATCATATATTTGGACGTGGGCTGTAAACCGGGCTAGGAGGGCCTCAGCCAACCTCCTGCCCTTCCACACCCCTCCGGCAGCCCTTGTTCTCAGGGCAGTGGCCAGGGTCCAAAACTGAGAAAGCAGGTGTGTGCAAACACTTTCTTAATCTTCTGCTTCTTACTATTATGCTTCAAGTCACATGGACAGTTTCAGAGTCACGTGAGGGGCAGTACCCAAGGGCACGAGTACAAAGAGGTAAGAGAGTTTAGGGCTATTAATGTAAAAATTCTACCACTGACGTAATTGCACCATAGCCAGAGAACTTTGTTTGATACCCCTTATCGGAAATTTGTTTAATCTTGCTTTATGGTCCAGAATGTAGTGAGATTTTGTTTTGTTTTATTTTGTTTAATTCCATGCATACTTGAGAATAATTTGTAATAAATGTTTGGGACAGGGTTCTATGTGTCTGTTAAATTAACTTCTTTAGTGTATGACTCAAATCTTATACATCTTCATTAACTTTTTGTTTACTTGATATAGTAAATATTGAGAGATATATGTTTAACTTTCCCACATCCCACTGTGATGGGGATTTCTTAATCTCAATTTTTATTCTATGTAGTATATATATATTTTTTGATAAGATAATTTTAATGTATTTTTCATCTTTATTGAGATATAATTGACATAAATGTTGCAAGATATTTAAAGTTTATATCATGGTGATTTGATATTCATAAACATTGTGAAAGGATCCCCCCCATCTAGTTAATTAATACATCCATCTATGTTTTGAGGCTACTTCATCAGGAGCTTACTGGCTGGAATTGTATCTAACCACCCAAATTCATAAAAAAAAATTTTTTTTTGTTTTAAAGTCTGCTTCGTATGACATTTAAAAACTAAGCCAGGGGCTTCCCTGGTGGCGCAGTGGTTGAGAATCTGCCTGCCAATGCAGGGGACACGGGTTCGAGTCCTGGTCTGGGAAGATCCCACATGCCGCGGAGCAACTGGGCCCGTGAGCCACAACTACTGAGCCTGCGCGTCTGAAGCCTGTGCCCCGCAACAAGAGAGGCCGCGATAGTGAGAGGCCCGCGCACTGCGATGAAGAGTGGCCCCCGCTTGCCGCAACTAGAGAAAGCCCTCGCACAGAAACGAAGACCCAACACAGCCAAAAATAAATAAATAAATAAATAAAAATTAAAAAAAATAAAATAAAATGAAATAAAAACGAAGCCAGCCTTATTTTGGTTATTATTTGTGTGGTATATCTTTTTTCATATTTTTACATTCACTGTTTCTGGGTTGTATCCCTTGCAAACAAAACACAACTATGGTTACTCAAATATTCAAATATTTGAAATATTTGAAATAAAAAGTTTGGTTTATTTGCGTTATTTAGAGTATTTGGACTTATTTTTTGAGTTTTCAACCTATTTGTAGTTTTCCTACTGTTTTGTTAAGCTTATCTGGTCCCTTGCTTTTACTAGCCTTCTTTTGAAACAAATAATTTTGGTTTGTTCTCTCATTTTATTTATTTATTTTATTTTGTTCTATTTTATTTCGTTTTTAAGTTAAACACTTCATTTATGTTCTTTCAAATGCTGCCATTGGATTTTTACACTGTGTAGTCTTGCCCTTCTAAACAAGAGGAGATTTTATAACTCTCATCATGATTTACACTTGAGACTTGTTCAAAATGTAATTATGACCTATTTTATAAACCACAATTTCAGCAGTTATAATAATATTATTGTTATTCAGACAATGTCTATTATATTTACTCATATTTGCAAACTTTTTGTTATTATTTATCCTTCTTGCTTCTTAGATTTTCCTTCTGTCATTTTTATTTTTCCAAAATAAATGTTTCTCACCTTTTTTTTTTGCTATTGAGAAGTTACTATTAGTCTAATTATCATTCTTTAATAAATGATCTGTCTTTTCTCTCTGGCTGCTTGTAAGGTTGGCAGTTTGTTTATCGTGTTCTTCTATTTATGACAATGTGTCCAAGATTGGATTTCTTTTTATTTCTCCTGCTTGGCATGCCTTGTGTTTCTTGTATTTGAGGATTCATGGTTTTCAACAGGTCTAAAAAATTATTAGCAACTAAAACTTTACATTTGCCATCTTTTCTGTGTTCTCTCTTTTCTGCTTCTATGTTGCTGGTCAGATATAATCTTATAAGAGATACTCGTATTCTCTCCTCAATGTCTTTTAATGCTTTTTTACAGTTTCCATCTGTTCATATCATTATTAAACCTTCCGGAGAATTTCTTCAGGTCCTTGTTCTGTACACTGATGCTGGCTTCTGCTGTGTAATCTGCTCCTTCTCCTCCCTCTGCTTGGGACGCTGCACTGGCTCACCCAGCCTACCTTCTAGTCACCTTCTGGCTGGAAATCATACAGTAGCAAAAGGCTTTATTTTAAATATTTAATTGAAAGTAGAGTCCTACGAGATTTTGCATGATATTTGAAAAGAGGAAGTGAAGTGGGGCCCTGATTGTTGCTGCTGGCTCAGCAGGATGGGGAAACATGAGGATAACTTGTGATGCTCTGTTGTCCTTTCTCCAGCTTCCTGGATGCTGATAAACAATGGGACTAGTGGTGACAATGGTGATGATAGTGGAAGTTGCCTCTTGGTCATCTTTGTATACGAGTTTGCTTACCTGTCCTTTGGCTTCCTAAAGATGGGCAGCACCTGTGGGGGTGGTAGTGGAGGTGATGTTTTGCTCCTAGTATGGTTCTAATGGCAGTATTGGTGGATCAGTTCTGGGTGATTTTGGAGAGTCACTTTAGGAAACAGATTATTTGGGAAGAAACTGATTCCCTCAATTAAATCTTTTCTGCACACGCCTAGAATGCTTTGGTTTCTCTTTCATGTACGTAACACTGACTGTGTTTTCAACATGAATAATTCTATTCCTATTTCCAAAAGTTTTACTTGTTTATTTAATTCTTTTAAAATAAACCTTCCTGGTTGTTTTGGATATTGTATTAGTTTTCTAGGGCTACTGTAACAAAGTACCACAAACTGAGTGGCTTAAATGTTAGAAACTTACTGTTTCGCAGTCCTGAAGATTGGGAATCCAAGATCAAGGTGTTGGCAGATTATTCCCTCCAGAGGCTGTGAGGGAGCATTTGTTCCAATCCTCTTTTCCCAGCTTCTAGTGCTTTGTGGGCAATCTTTTGTGTTTTTGGCTTGGAGAAACACCACCCTGATCTCTGTCTTCATGTTCACCTGGCATTCTCCCTGTGTGTGTATCTGTCTCCAAATTTTCTGCTTTTTAATAAGGACACTAGTCACATTGGATTAGGGACCCACACCATTCCAGTATAACCTCATCTTAACTAATTGCATCTGCAAAAACCCTATTTCCAAAAAGGGTCAAGTTCCGAGGTACTGTGGGTTATATAGAACTTCAACATATGAATTTGGGGGGGTGGCACAATTCAACTCATAACAGTAACTTGTTTCTGGATATATATTTTTTTAATATCATCTTTTATTTCTTTGAACATCTGATAACAATTATTTTATATTCTGTATCTGTCATTTCCAATATCTGAAATCATTGCTAGGGGAGGGGAAGTCTTAAAATTGTTCTTATTTTGTGATACTTTCTTGCATATTTGGTGATTTTGTTTCTAAAATCATGCTTTGTTAAACATAATATATGGATATCCTGTATTGGGGATAATTTCCTCCAGAGAGGATTTGTGTTTGCTTTTGCCAGGAACCACTTCCTGAGAACTTCTTAGCACCTCGTTCATCTCATTGGTCCTTGTGTGCCGTCATGTTTGGAGTCAACTCTCCTCTCTCATTGCAGGCTCCAGACAGAACTCCTCTCAAGTTCCTTTTGGTTCCAGATTCCCAGAAAGCTAGTTTTTCCCAAGTGATATTGGGTTAGAATATTTGATGAATTACTGTACGCTTTCTCCCCTGGCTGTTTCCCCTTTTTCTTTCAAAGATGCAAAAATGACTCTTAATATAGTATTTTCTTTTCTTTCCTTCCCATTATCCATGTTTGCTTTTGAATGTTCCACATCCTTGTTTTGGAAGTCAAATTAAGGGTAAGGCAGCACTAATAACTTATTTTGAGGGAATGGAGCTTCAGATGGGCTGTCTCCTTTTTTTTTTTTTTTCAGGAAACCACTCACACCTACAGTCCTCACTCTTCTAATATGGAAGATTTGAGTTGTGCTCGCAGAGTCCGCCTAAACTCAGCTGAGCGCAACACCCTTCAGTAATGTGCTTTCATATTTACTTACTCATTACTTGATTTAGCAAATACTGGCTGGATCATATGTAAACCCAAATCCTCTTTCAAAGTGAAGCAAATTATATTTATATAGAAATCATTCTTGACTTTTATAGTTTATAATCTGACATTTATATTTCATGATACATGATGCTTCATATCTAATTTTCTTTCCTTTTTATTTCATCGAGCTGGAAAGGGTGTGGCTAGGAGCATGATTATCTGATGCTTATAATATGCTTATGAAAAGGTTGATAGCTGTTGAAATCACCCCACAGAGAAGTTTATGTTGTAAGGGGAGGTGTACCGGGGAAAGAGAAATGAAGAAAACAATAGAAACCAGAGGGTCATGAGAAAAGATTTGCAGATCTTTATGTGAATAGAATTCTGAATATAAGTAGAAAATTTACCTATTTCACAAAATGTATTTGGATGAATTTTGGGAAACAAGCATGTATAAATAAAAACTATACACATCTTGTTACTTAAATTACTAGATGCAGACTATCTTCTACAATACCAGCGTGTGTAGAGCTAATGGATATAGTATATAATATTTACATCACCTTAGAAATTCAACATTCCCAGGTAAAAATTGATGATTTGATACTGATTCCTAATATAATTATATAAATTAAGTAATAGATGCCCATAGCGTCAAGGCCATGGTCATTGGTCTTGAAGAGTCAGGAGTCCTATATTGTGGTTAGCTGGGTTAAAGATGGCATCAAAGTGTCACATTCTCATAGGTGGCTTCAATTAAAATAGAAATTCTTATTAATGTAATAATGTATCTCATTTGTTACAAATCCTAATTTCAACTCAGATGGTATATATGATTTAGAGAAAGAGTAAACAATATAAATACCTAGACTCTTCTCTCACTAAAAATTCTAATTCTAATCAAACTCCAGTTTTCTACAAATTAATTCTACCCATCAAGCCATATCAAACAGGGGCTTGAGAAATTAAAGCTCCTTTACTAGACTGCTTATTAAGTGTTATGAAAAGTCTTGATCTAGAAAACAAAGCTATGTGTCCCAGGATCATCTGTATAGCAGGTAATTTCTTCTCCTTGCAGTAAACTTGTTTCTACTCATGGAAATACAGTAGAATGATTAGCAAATTGGTTTCTGAGATCTTGGGTACAAAAGCACCTCTGTTTTATTTTATGACCTTCCAAGCCTCTTCCCTAAATCTAGGTATCTCCACTAACTTTCCATTTCTGTTAGCCCATTATATTTATTCTATTTATATAATTTTTGTTTGTTAGAACAAAGTACAGCTGGTTTGAGGGAAAATTTTTGAGAAAGTAGCTTGCCTATAAATTCATTTGCTTCACAATAATTAATTTGAACAAACTCCAAAAATATGCTTTAATAATTTCTCAGATCCCAATTAGGGCCAAATAAATGGCTTCCATTTAAGGCAGAACCAATCTGATTAGGTTTCTTGTTTGGTGTGCTACAAGCACGCAAAATATCCACCCTGAGGGCACCAAGCGAAATCCAAATCTTCAGATTTATTTAACCACAAATGCATATTTATAAATCGCAACTGACTTTTCTAATTAATGTTGCATCATGCTAATGATTTTTCTTCGTAACAACTGATTATATCAGGAAGGATCCCAGTCAGATCTAGAGCCATTTGCAGTTACTGTTAGTTTGGAGAGAAATGAAAGGAAACAATAAAGAAAACAACTTTCAGGGATGTAGCTCCTGAAAGTTAATTACTGATTTCACCAAATGTCTAGTGAAGCAATGCAATCAGTAGCATCAGTCAGTAAGACCCACTCTATTACCCATTTTACAGCTAGGTTTACTTGCAAATGAAATGTTTTCTGCTGAAGAAAATGATTATTGCAAAGTCTGTGTCAAGGCTAGATGTCAAAGTGTATAAAATGGCTCCCAGTTTTGAAAAAGAAAAGTTATGAGGACAGATCATCAGGAAATATAAGGTGTCATGGACAGGACAGTGGACTAAGAAGGAGGAGACCTGGATCTTAGTGTACTTTTGCTTCTTAATAAGAGTAATTTTGAGTTGGCAAACTGGAGGTATTGATATAAGTCCAAGAAAAAGAAAATGAGATGGGTCTGGCATGAGAGAATAGAATACATCAGATGGAAGAAGTGATGTTTAGCCTTAGCAAAGCTAGAACAGAGTAAAGAGAGTTGAGTCAAAATACACCAGGAACTAACACAACATTGTAAACCAACTATATTTCATTTAAAAAAAAAGAAAAGAAAAAATAATGGTATTAGACTGGTCTTGCTGGAAATAAGGGAGTAGAGATGTTAATGGAGGGGGTCAAGGCAATTCAGAGTGTCTTATCAGAACCTACTAGAACCTACTAGGAGGTAAATAAGTGGTACCCAAAGTGCTTCTGACTGAAAATCTTCACATATCCACAGCTAAGACAACACAAGCGTCCAGAGCTTACAGAGAGGAAGGCAAGTTCTTGGACCATGATTCCTCCCAGTTGATATAGGACCTTCTATCAATAACACTTCCGTTGTTTCATTGTTCTACAAAAAAGATATGGGATAGATCTCCAAATAGAAACACAGCTTGGCTGGTCAGTGAAAATTAAAGATATTAGGCTCAAGTTATGTTTTCAAAAGCTCCTCTATCCAAATGCTAGCACCTGGGAAGAGGCTTGGAAACCAGAAAGTTTTGGACTGTTTCTCCAGAGGGTGTTGCTGAGCAGAATGTGACTGAGGACCTAGGTTAAGTCAGGCTGGAAAATGGATAGAAGTGGGATATATTCCCCAAGCTGTCTGTTTATCTAGAGTCAGTCTGATCAAGAAGGCTCTAAATTGAGGCTAAAGGGGAAGTGGGGAATAGGACAAAAGACCAACAAACATTAAGCTGGATTTGGTGAGTGTATATGTTCTGATTTCTTGGGTGATGCTCTAGTAACCTACTTCAGTTTGTTTAAGAAATAAAAGGCATTGATTCCAAGCCCAAGGGGCTGGCTCACAGGACCCAAGGGCAGGAATTTAGCTGAGTCCTGGACATGAACTGAGATAAAGTCTCCCCTGGAGTCTTTTCTCTCGGATGAACAGATCCTCTGCCGTTGTTTTCCAGTCAGCCTGGCAGGAAGTCATTCATCAACTGCTGATATCCACTCAACAGAGCAGCTGGACTGGCTGAAGTCTTTCAGTCCTGATTTCTGATTGTTTGGATGAGGACCCCATTCTTGGGTCACCAAGTGTGGGGAGTGGAAAGGAGGCAGGGCCACAGTGAGTTTTTTCCACTGCTTCCATTCACTGCAACTGTGTAGACGGGGGACTGAAGGACAGAGAGCATCTATGGAGGAGGTCATGGTGTGGGTATTCTCTCCACAGTCAATAGCACTGGAAGAGGTGCTTAGTAACCAGAAAATTAGGTAGCAAGACACAGGGCATAACTGACAGTATTGGAAGAAAAAAACAATTAGATACACACACTTGAGCCCTGTCAGCAAGAGTGACGAGTGGGATCTGAGCAGCTAGAGCCCCCCAGAATTTAACAGATTTCCAGCTGGGACATTTGCATGAAGATTTGTGGAATGAACACAGGAGTTATTGGAAAGTGGAGATAACTTACAACTGCTTTTAAAAGGAAAATCTTTTCAAAAGAAGGGTAACTAATTTCTGGAGGAGTGTTTCGGTAGGGCTTAAAATGGAGGGGTCATTGATAAACACTCTTTACCTTGGCTTGACATGAAGCAGGCCAAGTGCTCTGCTTAACTAGCTGAGATGCCTAAAAATTGAATTAGCACCCAACCCCACTGCAGATGAATAAGCTGGATCTTTAGCTGTCAGATTAGCAGACCCATCCTGTAACATGTTTCATTTCCTTCTCCGAGATGTGTCCTCACCATTAAATTCCTTCTTTAGTTAAATGTATTTTCCCTGCATGCAATTCTGCTTGGTCAGATCAATGCATTTCACATCACATCAATCATTTGCAATTACCATCTGGTGATTCCTAACATTGCTGTGGGTAAATTTGCTTGCTTATTTATTTATTCAAGCTGCTTCATGTGACTTTACCTTCTTCAGTATCCATAGATACTGCATCCTTAGAAGGACTATAAATTATTAGGGACCATTCTGATTGCAAAACGTACTACTTGATATCCAGGGGGAAGGACCAGGGGCGAGGAGACACAGATAAGGTAACTAACGTGAAATTTCTCGAGATCTCATTCTTTCCACTCACAGCTATTTCTTGATTCATGGTTGAGTGGCACTTCTCTCTTGCAAGTTGTTTTAAATTCTAGTTTAAATTTTCAAGCATTTAATAAATGTCCCTTTCGCGCATCTAGTAGATATGAACCACCAACTATTATCATGGGAAATTCACCTTGGGGGTCTGGGAAAGATTGTAAATATTACTATTTTCCCTTGGTAGATGAGCAAGTGGAGACTCGGGGAGGTTAAGTAACCTATTAAAGATTATCAAGCTAATATAAGGCAATGCTCTTATCCTAAATTATCCAAAATAATCCTACTTAATTCTATCTATATGTTCTGGACTAGTGCTTTAATTGTGTGTGCACCTTCCACCAGGTGATACCCAGAACCAGTCTTATCCTAGAACCTTCTCTTTGTGGAATTGTTCCTTCACCTTCTTGCTCTGACTAAACCTGGCTGTCTCTGAGTTGAATTCTCTGTCACAGCATCTCAAGTAGACGCTGTTTCCTTCTTTTATACTCCATGTACATCCAGGCTGAAAGGGAGAATCTGCCCTCCTTCCTCTCCATGGATGTTTTTAATGACTTTCTCCCTCCCTAGAAGAAAATAATTCAATCAATCAAAGAAACAAGCAAAAAAAAAAAAAAAAAAAAAAGGACACTTTAGAACAAATAATATTGATGCCTATCTCACGAATTAAGTTATTACATTGGTGGATGTGAGTTAAGTGCTTACCAGGGTTTACCACAGTATTAGCTGTTATTAGTATTAGAATAGTTATTATCGACTATATATCTTAAAAGTAATGCAACCTATAAATCTGGTCATACCACAAAAACCCACAATCCTTTTTGGAAAAGAAACAAAACAATTGCTTAAATGTGCATCATACATTTGGAATAATTCTTATTCAGGGAAGCTGGTTTTATATTCATGACAAGCATTTTCAGTTTTAATATGTTTGCTTACATGAAATGCAGATTGTAATTTAATGGCAGACTGTTTAATTATGGCTTCATTTGTATAAATTGTAATGTTGCTGCTGCATAAATGAAATAAAAATCTCTTTAATTTCCTTCTCAATATTTAATTTAAATCAATGATAAACAGCGGCCGTCTCTTTGAAACAATGCTAATTAATATTCAGAAGACTAAATTTGTTTTTGGATGTATGGTATGTGTGGTATGTTGGTTTCATAATTGAACTGGAAATAAGTTTGATAGAGTTAAATAACCTCAAAAAAAGGGAAAAATACCGTACAATTCAGCTCACTGCATTTCTGCCGATAGGAAGATGTACAATATGGGCTTTATATTGCCAAATTGTTCATATAATTGTTATCCAATATGTAACTCAGGGTTTTGCTTTAAAAATATTTTATTCATATACTACATAGTTATTCAAATTGTTGAAGCATCCATTTTTTTCCTTCAAGCTGATCTGGCCCATTTTTACATCTTATTAAATAATTAATAAGGTGAAGAGGAAAGTGAGAACAGTAATTTTGCTAAGACTCTGTAGGTCAGACAACATACCTTGTACTAGGGATATAAATGAATAATACAAGATGGCAGCCCTCAGGGGATTTATAATTTGATGTAAAGGTCCAGAAAAATGGACAGTTCTAATACGTACAAAATGGTAAGTGCCTTTGTAGAGAATAATGCAATATTTGTGGTAGGAGGAGAAACACAGGGCGCAATTAACTTTACCAAAATTAGCATGACTGGTGCCATCAGCACCATGACCTTCATTACTAATAATTACTGAGTACTGAGTCTCCTCTATACATCAGACAATGTTCTAGGTGATTTATATTAGCACATTTAATCCTCATGATACACCTGCATGAAAACTAAGGCCCAGAGATATTCAATAATTTATTCAAAAAGACAGAGGTAGTAAACAGCAGATACCGGAATTAAACCTAGGTAGTCCGGCCTCAAAGTGCATACGATTAACTCTTCCATGATAGGATAAACTTCACAAAATATGTTCATGGGAATGTTCACAGAGCCAGGAGAGGTTAGGCCAGTGGGGTTAGAAAGGGAATAGCTTATAGAAAGCTATCACTGAGGTTCATGCTGCTCAAGGCAGCTGGACAGGCTAACACATAAACCAAAGGTAGTAATTACCAGCGTAGCTGAGAAATTGTCAGCACTGTGACCAGAGCTGAAATAAGGAGAGTCCACAAGAAAGCCGTAAGATTTGAACTCACCCCAAATCACCAAGGCATTGGAAGAATCTGCCCATTTTGAGAGTAACCCTCACTGCTAGGTCAAGAATAGAGGAATGAGGGGCTTCCCTGGTGGCGCAGCGGTTGAGAATCTGCCTGCCAATATAGGGGACATGGGTTCGAGTCCTGGCCTGGGAAGATCCCACATGCCGCGGAGCAACTGGGCCCGTGAGCCACAACTACTGAGCCTGCGCGTCTGGAGCCTGTGCTCTGCAACAAGAGAGGCCGCGATAGTGAGAGGCCCGCGCACCGCGATGAAGAGTGGCCCCCACTTGCCGCAACTAGAGAAAGCCCTCGCACAGAAACGAAGACCCAACACAGCCAAAAATAAATAAATTTAAAAAAAAAAAGAATAGAGGAACGAGAGCCCCACGTGGGTAGGGGAGACGGCATAATCCGGTCACTGAGGGGCTTTCCCTCCATAAGTATATCATCCATCCAGGAATTCAAACTCAGACTCAAAACCAGCCAACTCTCTCCTGCCTTGCTCTGGCACCCTGTCTGAAACAATCTCCCCTTCCTGCTCATTCCATTACCTTTCCATTTCTTGAATTGAGTCTCCACTCTTGATCCCAAGAGCTCTTTCATCGCCCCCCATTATTTCTTGCCTGGATTACTGCTGCTGCTTCCCAACTGCTTTTCCTGCCTCTTGCCCTACCCCATCGTAATATCTCCTGCACTCTATTTCAAGATTGATCGTTCAGAACTTTACAAAGCATCCCTACACTCCTGACTTTAAAGTCTTTAATGACTCTTCATAGCCTACAGGTTAAGGCCAGATTTCTTACGGCACGATTCATAGACCCCCATGTCAGCTAGTGGCTGCCTGCAGATCTTGACAGGTCTCCCCCCCAGCCGCCACAGAGACCCTTGGACCCACAAAATTGTTTATTTAATCTATGCAGAGGCAGCGTTCATAGTTTTATATTTCGCTGCACTCATTTCCTCTTGTATCCCCACAAAGTTTTAATAATTATATATCCCTTAAAAGATTTTCTGAGCATTAAAAGTGATAATGTGCTCGGCACACAGAAGGCACTCAACAATTCCTGTTTTCTTTCTCATCATGTATCTGACCCAACCATACATCTTGCCTATAGCTGATGTTCATTATGTTTGTAGATCTGCTGTTGAAAAAAATCAAGACCTCCGTATCCTTCTAAAGGCAATCACCATAAATTAGGTTTATAATTCTCAAAATAGCTAAATGTCAACAGCAAGTTTATTCTATTTTTTTCTCCTCTAATTACCCCTTAACTTCCTCCTATTTTGAGAGCACGTTCCTCCGTGTTTCTCCCCCTTGGAATACTGGAGAGTCTGCTGCGTTTCCCAAAGCTGCCTCCTCGTTCTCCTTCTCATCGCTCTCCCCTCACCCCATCCTCCCTTTTTTTCCCAACTAAGGAATAAGTCACTAATGATCTTATAGGCCATCAAATACCACCTCCCACCCAGAGCAGGGGTGCCCCCTGTAAAGCATGATATTGCATCTTTCTGAACACACCCTTGTTTAATTTTACAAGCACTTGTGCAGAGCCCCAAATGGTCTGTGTAAAGGGATGGGTAGTGAGAGTTTTGAAACCTGAATGATCTGGCCCTGCCCTGAGCCTTCTCAGAAGGCTTGGACTTCTTAAGCATCTCTCTTACGGGAAAATGTTATCATCTCTCCTGGAGTCAAGTCTGCTGCCAGTGTCAGGAAGAAGAGAACAGACCTGGACAGAGCTTGCTTGGGCCCTAACACAAGCTTTCAGAAGGCATACTGGGGAATTTCTGTATGAGTTTGGCTGGTATGATATTAGGTTTATTTCTGTGGATTTTGCACCTGGTAAATCTAATAAAATGATTTGAAAACTAAAGGTCTGTTTGGGTGAACAAGAATGGCAGCTGTTTTGGAGTAATTCCTGTGCTGTTACTCATGGTCAGGAAATTAATGTTGGCATGGTTCAAGGAGGCTAAGCTCTCTCTTTGCAGGAAACACATATTCTCTGCAGCTCTGTACAGTGAGGTGTTTAGTAACAGGACACACGAAGAAGTATAGAGTTCCCCAGGGCTCCTCGGAGAGGCTGGGGAAACTCAATTCAGAGGTGCGCCGTGAACATGTGCCCTTGGCTCTTAGCCCTAAGCCCCACTCTCCAGTAATGCTTTAACAGTAATGAAGGTGAGATTTTGATCCCTCCCTGTTTGATGTATGTCATCTTTCAGTTGGTTCTGAGTAACAGTAGTATTACTCCTTAGACCCATAAAAATCATATATCTACATATCTACCTATCACACCCATAAAATTACCAATATCCACAATGATCTTATTTTTATTTGTTTTATTTATTTATTTACCTATTTATTGGCTTATTTATTACATTCTGCTACTTAAGAAGTAGGGTGGTCTCTGAGAACAAATAGTGCTTAGGAGTTAGAAAGTCTGGAGATAAAATATCCAGTGCCTGGAATATAGCAGATATGCAATAAATGCTCTTCAGGGAAATAAATGAACATTTGGGGCCCCATATTTCACTTTTTTAAATTTAATTTAATTTAATTTAATTTATTTATTTTTGGCTACGTTGGGTCTATTGTTACTGCACGCAGGCTTTCTTTAGTTGCAGCGTGCAGGGGCTACTCTTCGTTGCGGTGTCCGGGCTTCTCGTTGCGGTGGCTTCTCTTTTTGCGGAGCACGGGCTCTAGGCGCACGGGCTTCAGTAGTTGTGGCTCACGGGCTCTAGAGTGCAGGCTCAGTAGTTGTCGCACATGGGCTTAGCTGCTCCGTGGCATGTGGGATCTTCCCGGACCAGGGCTCGAACCCGTGTCCCCTGCATTGGCAGGCGGATTCTTAACCACTGCGCCACCAGGGAAGCCCCCATATTTCACTTTTTAAGGTTGGCTTTCCCATTCAATTATCATCAGTGTGATTCCTACTTATTAGCAGTTACTACGGAACAATTGTCACTTCTGGCATCTTCCCTCTGTTCATGGTCAGTATCATGTCCATTTCCCCACACTCCCTTCTGTTTAGGATTGCAAACGTTGATTTCTTGACAGGCTTCCAGTTCTAGACATTGCTCTCTCACAGTTCACTTTCCATAGTTGTAATCTCTGAAAACAAGTAAATGTGAAGAGTCTGTCTTGGGAACGTAACACCATGTGACTGTTACTCTTGTCATGATCGCTGGGCCCTGGAGAAGAACTCAGGCTAATCTGTGACCTACTCATCCCTGTATTCTCAGTCTCTACCATGGGGCAGGCGCTGGGTAAGGACAGCAGGCTCTGGGTAAGGCTTTTTCTGTATTGAACATGAGCTGAATGTGGATGGATCCAGTCCTAGACCCTGACTTTCATGAGACGACAGTTGACTAGGGAGGATAAGTCATGGCCATAAAACTCTGTGAGGCTCGGTGATAGCAGTGTAGAGCTAAGCCCCCAAATGATAAGACAGGGGCCATAGACAGTCACTATGATGAGAAAGTGCAGGGAGGAGCCATGGAATTGGAGACATGTGAATTTGGATGCAGTGGATGGATTTGGATTTATGGAGCTGATTGGGTAGACGTGTGTTCCAAGCAGCAGAATCATGAGCAAAGGAATCATGCCTGGAAAGACAGGGGCACTAGGAAGCGAACCGTCACTGTCATTTGTCGAGAGCCTTCAACATGCCAGGAATTTTAAGTTCACTGTCTCATTTTAGCACCCACAGTCAAATGCCGCACATGAAATACTATTATCTTAAGTGATAAAAACAAAATGGTAAAACTGAGGTTCAAAAGAGATTCACTGACTTGGCCAAGGTCACACAGCACATGCCCTCGAACTAGGATCTGTCTGACTCCAGAATCCAAACAATAGGCACTCCACCTGGAGGAACCAGACTTCTCAGTTAAGAGGTAGCCTTATTTTGGGACATTCTTTCTGGGTTTTTATTATCTACTGATTTAATCCATGATTCTAAGGGTCAGGGTCAGCACTTGACTTAACTGTGACTTGGAGATAGAAGATTATTCTCTGCATGCTTTCAGCTTCTTTTTCTTCCCAATAATCTCAGAGCCCTCCAGGGCCTGGGAGCAACATCTACGCACAGAAACCCACCTTACTCTCTAAATGTCTTTCCTTGTTCTCATCAAACTCAACCACTGTCTTCTGAAGTGAAGACAAGGCTCTGTGAAGCCTTTATCTTCTCAAACTAATGTGGTCACTTTCTTTTCTGAAACCACTTAGTACTGTCTTCAGTCTCATGGTGAACTTTCTTGTTTTGTTCCCACAGAAGCCCCGGTAGCAACTTATGCAAATCTGGACCATCTACAAAGGCAATCAGCCTCCAACCTCCTCAAATGCAAAGCCATCTCTGCAGACCAAGCCCTGAATCCCATCACTTCCTTCCTTATGCTGCTCTATGCTTCCTCTCCCAGTAGTTTGGACCATTGTCCTCAAAACCCAAAGCCTCTGTTGGTGAACTGTTAACACGGGTCACCCCCCAAATGTACTGTATGTACCTTATGGAAGGAAGCCACATCCTTATTCCCCACACACAGCCATTGTGTGTGTTCAGAAAGCTTTGTTCTTTTCAATGAAGATGAATCATTTATTTTAAATTTGTACCTTGTCCACGTTCAAAACAAATATTGGAGACAACTTAAACTCAAAGAGACATATAAAATCCCTTACAACAGGAATATAAAATCTAAAACAATATCAAGAGACTGAGAATAAATAAGTCAAATCCTCCGTCAGGTAGTTTTATATAGTTTCCATCTTTCAAAGCTTTAAATTTAATTTTGAATTTTCTGAAAGCCAAGGCAGAAAAGAGAAAATGGCACTTCATGTAATTCTCACTGTTTGGAGTTACCGTGTTCTCATCTTATCCTTTCTCTCCTATCAGCATTAGATCACAGTGTTGTGATAGAAAATGACCATTGCATGCCCTTTTTCCCCCTGTGGCCCCTACAGGGTTGGGTTATGTCTGTTGTTGCTTGTGCAGCAGAGACCTCTCTAAACATAGTCTTACCAGTTCCAGAGTCAATCCTGACTACTTCTGCATTGCATATCACTAAGGTCAACGAAAACTAGCCACCAAAATTCCTCCTGTTCACTGAACATCGACTAGTAACCTCAAAACCAACTATAATTCTACACAAATAATTTCTATAGCTATACCAAGCAGGGTTTTTTATTGTATGTAACAAAAATCAACTTGGCTGACTTAAACAGGAAATACATTTCTGGAAGTATATCAAAGAGAAGTAATGGCAAGGCTGGAGAAGCAGGTTTATACAATGGACCAGAACTTTGTGTTGAGGAAACCAAGAAAATCGCAAGGAATAGGTTCAAACCCAGAGACAAGGTGGTTAGAATACTGCTGATATTGGACTTTGCCACTCTGCCATGAATTATCTCTCACTCTCCATTTCATTTGTCTCATTCTTTCCAAATTAAGAGTAGAGGGTGGGGAGAGTTTACTGACAGAAGCTTAGCCATACCTGAGCCTTTGCTTCAAGCAGACAGGGGGAAGGAAGATCTGGTCTTCCATGATGGGATCCCTGCAACCCACTAGAACTCAAGCTCTTATACAGAAAGGAGTTTTCATGCTGGACAGAAAATACCCAGCAGGTGACGCTAAAATAGTCTTGGTTCTGCTTGGTACCCTCACATCCCCTTTGTTTCCAGCCCGAACTTGGAGGGTCCTACATGCCTCTCAGAGATACTGAAATGGATTAGTACATACTCTCCCTTACTTCAGACATTTGAAGGATTGACAGTGTCAGGGAAATTAGGTTTATTTGTGTGCCTCCAAGTGATAGAACTAAAATTAAGGTGTGAATGTTACTGTGAAACACTTCCCCCATGAAAGAGAGGACAGACAAATAGCAAGAGCTGCCCAAAGATGGAATGGAAGCCTTGGTAGGGTTTGGGTTCCCTGGCCCTGAACCAAGGTGAGGCTGCGTGAAGACTCAGAGAGAACTTCTAGGGCTTCACTTGCCAATGTGGGAGCTCAGATTTAAATTTAACTTAATTTGAATTTCAACATCAGATTCCTCATTTGCGCTAGCCACATTTCAATGATTCCGTAGCCACATATGGTTATATGTGCTATATTTCAAAGCACAGATATAAAAAAAAAAATTCCATTGTCACAAGAAATTCTATTGGACAGGACTGTTATGGAGGGCTTCATGCATCAAACTAGACTACCTGGAATTAAAGCCTTTCAGTACTAACAATATATGTGAAATCATATACCTTAGGGTAGATATTGTTCGTGCTATTCATATTCAGGCGAGGGCAGCAAAACCAGGCAAGTGTCCATGCAGGAGGTGACAACTGGGCTGTGCCCCAACACTGGGGACAGAGAACTAAAAGGAGAGAGAGTAAATATTTTAGATTTTGCTATCCGTATGATCTCTGTTGTAACTGCTCAGCTCTCCTGTTGTAATGCAAATGTGGCCATAGACAACACAGAAATGACTGTGATGCTGTGATCCAATATGACTTTACGGAGAGCGAAATGTGAATCCCATATAATCGTCATGTACCTCGAAATATATTCTTTTGACATTTTTTCCAACCACCTGTAAATGTAGTAAGCATAGTTTGCCAACCCCTTCTCTAAAGGGTCTCTCAGATTTGGAATAGCCAAGAAGAGAAGATCATCTGACTGATCATCTGACCGGTCCTCTCCAATTTCTGCAATTGCTAAAACATCCAGACTACAAGCAGTAGGTTATCGCAGTAATGTTACTACTGATGTGATGACTGCTCGTTGCCCTGCTCCACTGTTTCACCCCTGACTGTCCTGAAAATCAACATAGCTTAGTAATTACCAACACAGACCCATTTATGAATACAGACTTCACTACTTGATAATGATGCCATTTCAAGCAATTTAAGGGATCACTTTACACTTCTGCTCTGTTGCTACTGTTACTATTATTTTAAATTCTGAAGTATGGCAAAATCACATACCTCCTGGAGTTATTTTTGAGGGTTAAATGACATAATTTTGGTAAAGCCCTTTGGAAAATATATGTCAACTACATATTCTAAATGGAAGCCATTGTTGCCCACATTCATATAATACGAGAATTAGATGGAAAGCTATTGAATTAACATCAAAGTTTGCATATGTAATGATGTAAGATTGACAGAGGTTGAACAGAAAAAATAAGTTCCATCAAAGCCAGCACTACTTAGAATTTTACTCCTAATGCAAACATTTCTTCCCGAAAGGAATAATTTTGAGGTTTATGCCAACTGCTAAATGTCACATAACACCAGGAAACTTGACTCGTAAGGGAAGAGAGATTATGTATTTGATTGGAGCAGCATTTCGTCCAATTTGCAGGAAACGATTAGTTTCCTGCAGATGAAGCTTTAATTGAACCCACTTTGAACTGAGGAGCAGATCATGGAAATGTATCTTGTGTCTCTCAGGTGGATTTGGTCACACTTGGGTAAAGAGCAGAGGTTAGTCTGTGGCCGAGCTGTGACCACGAACACTGTCACAAGTAGAGGGTCTGGAGGGAAGGATGTTTACTGTTTCTTAACTTACGAGCAAAGCCCTTCAAAACATCTAAATTATAAAAGGCATGCCATTAGCTGTTCTTTCTTTCTTTATTGATCACTTTATGGACAATACAGACGAAAAGTGCCAGTTCCCATTTCCAATAAACTATTTTCTTTTAAGCATACAAGTAAAGACTAAGCCACACCGTGGAATCAGAATGGCGTAATAAGAAACTAACAAGAAACATACAATTCTGAAGAAAAACATTCCGTTCAATAAACATTGAGCCGAAATGTTAGGCCCTGTGATTATATACATGATCCCAAGAACAAAGAAGCCAGCTCCTACTCTCCAAAAGTCCCAAGTCTAGTATGAAAGAATGATTTGAATAAAATGAGTTTTTAAAGTGCAAGAAGCATGACACTAAGTAAAAGCCTCAATAGTGCTGAAGAATTGTCTGGCTCTCACCACTATGTGCAGATTGTTTCCCGGTTCAGGATGCCCAGGCCACGAGTAAAATGACATCAGTCCCAGCTACTGATGTCAAGTCATGGGTTTTGGTAGCAATCCTAGTTACATCTACCAGGAGGTAGGGGCACATCATTCTCTCTTCACAAAGGCTCAGTGTATTTACCCAGCATTTTTCCTCACTGTGGAGAAAAGGAAGGAAAAAGAAGGAGGAGGAGGAGGAGGGGAAGGAGAAGGAGATGGAAGAGAAGGAGGAAGAAGAGAAGGCCAAGGAAAAAAACCCACTTAGCAGAAAGCAGAAAAGAATTACTATCAAGACAGAAAGAAAGAAACAAAAGACAGAGAAGAATTCTTACTACAGTCAGAGCTGGGAAGGCCCTTAACAATCCTTTAGTCCACCATAGGCAAAATTTTCTCTAAAGGGCCAGATAGTAAATATTTTTGTTTGACTTTGAGGATCATACAGTCTCTAAGGCAACCACACAACTCTGCCTTTGCAATAGACACTGTGCAAATAAATGGGTGTTACTGCACTCCAATTAAATTTCCTTACGAAAGCAGGCAGGCTATCTGCAGGCTGTAGCTAACTGACCCCTAAATTCTAACCCACTTTTATCAACCATACAGCTGAGCGTCTTGGTAACTCTTTAGCCAGGTTCTTGGCAATTTCACATATATTATCCTATTTAATTCCCACCAACGTTCCTGTGACAAAGTCCCGGTTTTTCTCATTTTACCAGTGAAGAAATTGGGATTCAGAGACATTAAACTTGAGCAAGCTCCTTTGGAAGAGTGACTTGGTCTTAGGGATGCCTTTATCCATTTTCAGCCACCATAATATTTCTCAGTTTTCTGAAATATGTGACAGGGGCTCAATTCTAACAGTGTAGGAAATGGGAGTCTCAGAGGAGTTAAGCAACTTACTCAGGGGCAGTCAGTAAACCCATGCCAGAGCAGGGGCTAGAACACAAGTGTCCTGAATCCCATCACCATTTGTTGTCCAAAACATAGACAGAGCACCATGCTGAAGCCTTAGGCACCTTTCCCAGACAGCCTGGCTTCTTGAATTTGGCTGGTCCTGGTGTTTCAAATTTGAAGTTTTAATCCAACTTTGTTTTAAACTAAAAAAAACATACTTTCCCTAAGCTGTTGAAATGAAAAGATTACCTTGAATATTGTGAGAGACTGGCCAAGTGCCAGAGAGAACAATGTAATTCTAATTTAGTGTGTTTTCAAGCTTTCTAGCAAAGATCATTGGTGGTTGGAAGATGCTATTTTTTTCTTTTCTGTTCAAGCACGAATGGAATATTTGCAACCTGAGATGACAGCTTTAGCAATTTGAGATGAGCTCATCTCCAAATAAACCTAATTTTCGGTATCATCCAACAGTCACAATCCATTCGTTCTGACCATGAAAACAAATGCTAAAGAACAACGAGGTTCACAGTTCAGGGACGTGTGAAATCACTGATACGATCAGAAGGGGGCACTACCGCCCAGGAACTGGGTCTCCTTTCTTCACTTTGTGAAGATTCAGAGGCTCGGGAAGGGAACCAGACACAGTAAATAAGGACATGCCAGAGGACTCCCAGATCAAATTGCAAAATAGACAGACATGGTCTTCAGAGTAGCCTTGTCTTCATTCCATCCCATCCCATCCCACGCCATCTCTTCAATTAAGTTCAACATTCTTCTAGAGGAGAATTTATTCCCAACTTTTCCACGAGATGGGAAAAAATGATTTCTGAAGTCCTGAATTTAAAGCAGGTACTGTATGTATAAAATGATTAACTCATCTTCAACATTATTAACTATTACTTCTCTCCCTCCTCTCACTCTTAAAGAAATAGACGATGGATGAGACACCTTCACATATTTAAATAATGGGAAAATAAAAGAGAGAGACACAGATGAACATTCAGACAAAATAAAGCTGTGGGAGCAGAAGGGGAGGGTTGTTATTTTTTTCCCCGTTGGACAATTAGGGAAAGTCTCACAAAGAAAATAACATCTCAGCTGAGAAAATCAAGGCATGAGTAGGACCTGAACGATTAAGGAAAGTGTAGGGGACATTTGAGGAGGCAGAAGGTTGCATGGCTGTAACTGCAGGATCTCAAGAGATTCACTCTTAAGAGATCAAAATCAATCCAATATATATTAGTTGCATACCTGTGCCCTGGTCTGGGTGCTAGTGACAAGCAAGACAGACAAGCCTCCTCCTTCGTGGAGTTTAAATCTTGTCAGGGCAATAGACAACGAGCAGGTGCATAAATAATGAAGACTGTTTCAGGTTGCAATAAATGCCATGCAGACAATAGGTAACGTAGGTGTGAGTGAAATGGGAGTGGGTTGCTTATTTAGATCAGGTCCTTGGAAGTGGGTTGCATATTTATATTGGGGAGATAGTGGGGTCCTTTGGAGCTGAGACTTAAATGGAAGGAAGGAAGCATATGGGGAGCCAACAGTGCAGAGCTCTAGGTCGAAGGCAAAGGATTTAGGCTCAGATAGGCTGTGAGGGATGGAAGAGCAGAAAGACGCTTAGTGTGCTTGGGAGGGCAGAGAACAGACCTGAGGTGGGGTCGTGGGTAGCAGCTCGGTCTCATGGGACCATCTATGGCCACAGCAAGGAGTTGGGTTTTATTGTTAGCGCAATGGAGACCTGTGGCTGCTTTCAAAGAGGTGAGAGTTATGATTTATGTTTTACAGGACCACACCAACAACTATGGACAATAGAGGGGCGAAAGTGGCATCAGGGCAACGTCTTACCAAGGCCAGTGCATTTCTCCAGCTGTAGGCGATGGCATCTTGGACTAGGTTGTAGCCAGTCATCATGCAGGCACATGACACCTTAAGGTCTATTTTTTTTTTTTTTTTTTTTTTTTTTTTTTTTTTTAATAAATTTATTTATTTATTTATGGCTGTGTTGGGTCTTCGTCTCTGTGCGAGGGCCTTCTCCAGTTGTGGCAAGCAGGGGCCACTCTTCATCGCGGTGCGCGGGCCTCTCACTGTCGCGGCCTCTCTTGTTGCGGAGCACAGGCTCCAGACGCGCAGGCTCAGTAGTTGTGGCTCACGGGCCCAGCTGCTCCACGGCATGTGGGATCTTCCCAGACCAGGTCCTGAACCCGTGTCCCCTGCATTGGCAGGCAGATTCTCAACCACTGCGCCACCAGGGAAGCCCCTTTAAGGTCTATTTTTAAACAGAGCCCACATGCCTTGCTGATGTAGTGAATGGTGGTTGGGCTGGGAGTAGAAGAGAGGAACTGAGGACGGTGCCAAAGGTGTAGGAGGCCCAGGATACGATGCTACGGGGTACATCTGATAATTAAGTCATTTGTTTGCTAACACTGCATGACTTATTGACCACATTCCCCAGGGTCATTATAATACACAAAACACTCCCATATTCATTCTCTTACATAAGTCTGTCAACCACTTGTGAGTAGAGACTATTTGTACCCATTTTATGGATAACAAAATTGAGTACCAAAGAACACAAATAGCCTTGCCCAGGTTCACTGTTAGTAAGTGGAAGGGCCTGGGACTCAAGGCAAGTCTTCTGATGCTGGTCTGTTGTTCATCTTATTACAACACAGTGCTGATTAATTAACTAGAAACTCAGAGGAACTGGAACTCATTCCCTAAAATATATCAGTTCCAGAAATAGGGTAGAATAACGCAAAGAGCCGGGCTTTAAAGATAGTGAAAACTGGGAATTCTCTGGCGGTCCAGTGGTTAGGACTCAGCGCTTTCACTGTTGGGGCCCAGGTTTGATCCCTCGCTGGGGAACTAAGATCCCCCAAGCCCTGTGGCGCAGCCTAAATAATAAATAAATGGATAAATAAATGGATGGATAAAGACAGTGAAAACTGTGTTCAAAGTCCAGATCTATCAAATCACCAGTCCTTAGTAATCGATGACGACTTAATGTTTCTAGATTTTCCTTTTCTCTCAAATGAACAATATTGTAGAATAAAAATGGAGAAAGCAATTAAATGGTCCCCATGAAGATAAAGTTTATTTCTCTTGTTGCAATATGACTATTATTTAATTTATTTAGCAAATATTTGCAAACAAGTATGAAATGCAGATAGCAGGGTCCAACTCAACAACCAGTTTTGATCACCTTGTATTTGTCAAAGCGAGCTGAATATGAGTGATGCGGAGATTGTGTTCCAACTTGTAGTGTTTTTGTGAATGGGATGTTTACAAAGACTAAAATACTTCCCACTGTGCTTTTTTTCAGTGAACTTCACTCAGATCAAAATATCAGGGAAAATTACCTAAGGGGTTGTCTCTATTAAAAAATTAGTTCCTATTTGCCCAAATGCTGGCCCTGCCTTAGATCCCATTAACCAAATCATTGCCACAGTTAATTTAGTAGGCCACTAGTTTATTATAAAAGGATGCAGCTCAGGAACAGACAGATGCAAGAGGTGCACTGGATAAAGTAAGGGGAAAAGGCACAGAGCTTCCACGCCCCCTACAAGCATGCCATTCTCCCCAAATCTCCGCGTGTTCATCAACCTTGAAGCTGTCGGACCCCCTCCTTTTAGGTTTTTATGGAGGCTTCCTTACACAGCCATGATTGATTAAATCATTGGCTATTATGGACTGATTAAACCTCCAGCCCCTCTGCCCTTCACAGAGGTCAGGGGGTGGGACTGAAAATTCCAGCCCTTTAACCATGTGGTTGGTTCTTCTAGCAACCAGCCCCCATCCTTAGGTGGGTTCAAAAGTTACCTTATTAATATAACAAAAGACACCTTTTTCACTCTCATCACTTAGGAAATTCTGAGGGTTTTAGGAGCTCTGTGCCTGAAATAGGGACAAAGACTAAATATATATTTCTTATTATGAATCAAAATAGCATAGTTACTTTTCCCTAATATCCTCTGTTTGGTCCAGTTCTGGTCATTTGCTGAGCACCCAGTATGTATTTAGGCAGATCCTAGACAATTCCTACACATTATCTTGTTCATTCTTGGAAGCTACTCTGTAGGTAACATTATTACCGTTTCAGTAAATTAAAACAATTCCACAACAAATAAATACAAGAGGTTCAAAAATGTTAGGGAAATACCCACGGCCACAAATCCCAAAGAGTCACAGCTGAAGATCTGTGAGCCCATGTTGACCTAACTTCTTTACCAGCAAACTAGTCTGTGGTGCTTATGGTAGAAATGGTATTAGAAAGCAGGTCCTCAGTGTAGATGAATAATAGTGTTGGGATTTTTAATAGATATAAATATAAATTAAAGAAACCATTATAGATCAAATATCTGTCTTCTCTAAAGATCAAAGAGTGGTGAGCTCGTGGGATATAGCAGTACCAATTTGGGGCAATTTAAAGGATGGAATCAGCTAACTCGTGTAAAGCTCTCAGCAGAGAGAAACCAAGCAGGACCTTATGGGGCCCTCCTAGGTACAAAGCCTTTCAGTCCCATTTCTTGTTTCTTGTTTGTAGGAAATTGGCTTCATTCAGCCTCCTTGACCTTCCCTGAGTTCCAAAGGGCAGTTTTAAACAATTGCTAATCAGGGAAGGGAGAGAATAAAGAAGCAAAGGAGGATCGGTCAAAAAACAGTAGCGCAGGGGCTTCCCTGGTGGCGCAGTGGTTGAGAATCTGCCTGCCAATGCAGGAGACACAGGTTCGAGCCCTGGTCTGGGAAGATCCCACATGCCGCGGAGCAACTAGGCCCGTGAGCCACAACTACTGAGCCTGCGCATCTGGAGCCTGTGCTCCGCAACAAGAGAGGCCGCGATAATGAGAGGCCCGCGCACCGCGATGAAGAGTGGCCCCCTCTTGCCGCAACTAGAGGAAGCCCTCGCACAGAAACGAAGATCCAACACAGCCATAAATGAATGAATGAATGAATGAATTAAAAAACAAAAAACAATAGCGCAGCAAGGAGGCAGGGTCCTGGTTCCTCCTCAGGGAATAGGCATAACAGTATATCTTTGAGCTCTTCTGCAGGAACTAAGGCCCCCAACCCATGTGGAAGATGGTAACTTCAGGCTGAACACAAGAATCCTGGAGCACCGCCCTGTAACCTCACCACCAACCAATTCGAAGAAAATCTGCACACAGTGGATGATAACGAAGACTCTGATCCCCTTCCCAAATGATGAACTGCAATTAACCCTTTAAAAACGTTCATGGTCGAGCAGAATCTTCACAGTTGGTTCTTGGACATGAGTCTGCCTGCCTCCTGATAAAGCAACCTTTCCTTTCCCACCAATACTTTTCTCTGACTATTGGCTTTCTAGCAGTGAGCAGCTTAAACCTGAGTTTGGTAAGAAGAGTGCGAGGGACAAAGTAATCGTCAGTTCCCTGGACCTGGCTCTTTAAGGGTCAATTCAAATTCTCCTTGTTTCTCCACAAGATAGTCCTCCAGTGTGAATGGGTTTTGTTCTTTCTCTCCTCTGACTTGCCATAAGTCTGATGGTTTCTGCTATGCTTTTGTTGGTCATCTTAAATTATTTTGAACTTAACTTTTCATGCAGAAAGGAATAAAGCAGCCCAGGTAAGAAGAATCACCAGGCTGACCCACAGTATCGGGAACTATATTTTAAAAATGGTTTATTTGTTACCCTGTGAAAGCTCACCAATAAAGCAGGATGCCGCATGTTCACAAGGAGAACAGCAGCGTAGCTCTTGCAGCCTTGAGGGCTGTTCTAGAAAGCCTTCAGAGATAAGTTACACGCTGAAGGATTTTTAAACCAGAAGTTCCACGACCAGAGTTTCTCTTTTCAGGAAGATCACTCTCCTGCCCATTTGAATAACAGGCTGCGAAAGAAGTTCCTTATCAGGGAGACCAGCTACCCCAAAATTATTTAAAGTAACTCAGTGTGTAACAGGAAAAGAGTCAAATCGGACTACATGCTGGATCTGTTTCTTTTACTTTAACCTTTGCTTCCCGTTGCTTTTGTTCACTAAAAGGATACTGTGTATACACAATGGCCTGCCTCGGGGAACCCTGCCCCTCTGCCTGAATGTTAAACTGAAGTGCCTTTGTTCAGGGAAACATCCGGACCCTGTGCACCTGTGGATGGCTGCAGGAAAGAAGAAATTAACACATCCTCTCCCCGAGGCTGGCCGTTCCAGGGGGATATTTGCAAAACTTATGGTCTTTCTACTTTACTTCCTCATCTCCTCCCCCTCTCTGTGCTATAAAAGAAACTGGCATCCAAACCGCGGTAAGATGGTTAGTTTTGAGAATTCAGTCTGCAGTGTTTTCGGTCTTTAAAGTCGTCTTCCCTGCCTCAACATCTCGTCTCCGATTTGTTGGCCTCTCGTGCGGCGAGCAGAGCGAGCTTGGACTCGGTAACAAGTGCAGTGCGGAGGAGAAGGAAGGTATGGATTTGAGAGACGCTCGGGATGCAGGATGATCTCTTCTGAGAAATTCTTCCTGGTTTTCCCACTTCAAGTTCAAACAGTTTCCTCTCTCCCCTAATATTTCTAAAGAACTTTATTCCCTTACTGCATGAACGGCAGCCCTTTGTGCACGATTGGTAAGTCCGTCCAGGCACTCTCCGCCACCACATGAAGAAAGCAGGGAGAATAGAGAAAGCACCTCCTTACAGACCCTTGTCATCCCACACTCAGCCGTATTTCTTGTAGCTTCATAATTGTCTTACAAAGTACGTCAAAATGAGTTTAAAGTGAGCTACACTGTCTTCAGTTATTTTTCCATCTCTTGTCTCCTGTGGGAGAAAAAGGATCTCCAACACAATCCCAGAGTTTGGGTGTTTCCTCCATGGTCTTTGATTTTGGTGCTGAAACATCTCACAGTTCTGCGGAATAAGTGGCCCACCCCTGTTTCTCCCTATTATTATTATTATTTTTCTTCTCATCTTCAAACTTAAGTTTCAGTGTCTGTGGTGTTTGAAGTCATGCAATTCTGCATTTGAAGGCAGCCAACTGTAATATATTTGGTCAGAGAGACACAAGTACTTCTTTCAATTCTGAGACTCAGCACTCCAGAAAATTCGATATTAAGTCAATACACAAAAATAATTCTGCAAGGAAAATAGTTCTATGACCCCACCTCTGGACAGAGCTGGGCCTCCAGCCCATATGAAATGCTTTTCTTTCGTTCTTTCTTTATTTTTTTTTAAACAGATTGAATTATTGCAAAGCCAGCCACAGTTCTTATCTCTAACTTTGCAAAACTGTCGTTTTCAATCAAGGGCAGGAGCTAGCCATGAAATTAAGAAATGCTAAGGAGGGTGAAGAGCTGGGGGGAAGAAGGGAGATATTTCAGAATTAAAATGGCTGGGATGAACTCCTTTGAAGTTAACAGTATACTGGAATCATTGCCTGAAAAATGGGCAAGTCGTCTCCCTGTATTCCTTGTGAGATGTGTCCGTGTGTTGTGTGTCTGTGTGAGAAGAACGAGGAGGATGGGAGAGGAGAGGAGAAAGAGAGAGAATGTGGAATGGGATGACGAAAGGAATTTCTTCCTCTTAGGTAACGGAGAAGTTTTACCTTCGAGTCTAAAGTCTTCCACCTCATGGCATTTCCTAGCTGGGTGATCTCAGACCAAGTTGACCTTTTTGGTTCTCACATTTTTGTAAGGTGGGGTAATTTCTGCAAGGTCTCTTTGCCCTACTGAGGGATTGATGTCCTTACCCCAAGTAGAATAACTTGCACTCTGTTTATGTCAGAGATATTTCAGTTTCTCAATGCATTTTTGTTGACCGACTGATTGGATAAATACGAAATTCAAAGGAATTGAGCACCTAGGTTAAAATGATTTGACTTTGTTAAAATCCCGTGCCCCAAAATTTATGGTGTTTTTTTTCTTAATTTTTTTGCAACTTTTGGGCAGAGGGGTAGAAGGCATTGGGCTGTGATGCTATTGTTATCTGGATGAAACATAGGCACACATTAATAAGCCAATGCCCTGGTAAGACAGACAGCACCCTTTAGAAACAGGTTACACAGGTGGTTAACTGGCACAGCCTGTATAATGGTCTGCAAAGAAAGCAAGTGACGATCAGCAGTTATTCAAACATTGTGTATTTTATGAAATCATGCTATATTGTATTGAATATATTGCATACAAGGTTATTTTACATGTTAGAAAATATAACATTTCTGCCCTTAATCTACATACAAAATAAATTTTACCTCGTGGGATAAAGAATTCTTAAGTCACACCTGATAAATTCTCTATATTGGAAAAGTCAAAACTTTCTTTTTCTTTCAGTTTTCTTTTCAATTAAAAAAAATTTAATAGCTAATATATTTATATGAGTCAAAATACAAAAATATCCATGAAGATATGAACACAGAAGTATAGTTTCCATAATATTCCCTCGTACCCGGTAATCCGTGTATTGATGTACGATTTATATACAAAATGTGCAATTTTTTTATGATGTGATAAGTCATCATTTTGATGATTCTGGACATGTGTATATACATGTGATAGCATCACCAAAATCAGGGTACTAAACATTTCTACCACCTCCAAAAATTGCCTTGTGTTCTTTTGTATGTACGTGTGTGTGTATGTATGGTAAAAATGCTTAACATGGGATCTATGCTCTTAACATAAATATTTTAAGGTAGATAATACTATTTTGTTAGTGATAGGCCCTGTGGTCTACAGCAGGTCTACAGCAGAGCTCTAAAACTTACTCATTTTGCTTAACTGAAATTTTATGTCTGTTGACCTGTAACTCCCCATTTTTCTCTCCCCCAAGTCCCTGGCAAACACAATTCCATTCTCTGCTTCTGTGTGTTTGACTATTTCAGATACCTTATATAAGTGGAATCATGTAGCATTTGCCCTTCTCTAACTAACTTATTTCCCTCAGCATAATGTCTTCTAGGTTCACCCATGTTGTCACAAATGGTAAGATTTCCTTTTTTAAGGCTGAATAATATTTCATTGTATGTATATGCCATATTTTTTTTTTTTATCCATTCATCTGTTGATGGGCATCTGGCTTGTTTCTGTGTCTTGGCTATTGTGAATAGTTGCTGCAGTGAGCATGGAAGTGCAGGTAGCTCTTGGAAAATCAGTCCTCTTTAGAGTTCTTGCATTCCTTACAGGTGCTGAAGTTTGTACCAAGACTAAGGGCTCTGAATGCTTTTTTACTTAGGCCATTTCTCAATGTTGTTTTTGCAGCTGGTGTTGACCTAAAACAAATAGACTGCCAGATATTTCTCCAGTAAAGATGGGTTTACTCAGAGTCAGCAGAGAATTGCAGTTTGGGATCCGCAATCATGGTGAGCCATGTTCAAGTCTCCACATGACATGGGAAGGAGAATGCTTTTATGGAGAGGAAAAAGGAAGCTGGAAGTGCTTTAGCAAACAGTCCACAGCTTTTAATTGGCTGCATTTTTCCCAAGAAAGAAGAGTCTTTCCTTTTCCTGTTGTGCTCTGTTATCTTCACAGGCATGAGAGCTCCCCATTCTGACCTCTCAACCAGGGAGGTCTCTCTTTATTTTTTTTTCATTTTCCCCTTTTGATCAAGGGGAAGTTGAAAAAAGTAAAGGGTCTTTTCGGAGAGACAAAATTGCCAAGTTCAGGGGGGTAATGCTTAAGGTCCTCATCTCCTTAGAGCACACTCTGAAAAGATCACTCTACCAAATCACGGTTATTATTATTATTTTTTAATTTTTAAAATTGATTGATTGATTTATGGCTGTGTTGGGTCTTCGTTTCTGTGCGAGGGCTTTCTCTAGTTGTGGCGAGCGGGGGCCACTCTTCATCGCGGTGCGCGGGCCTCTCACTGTCTCGGCCTCTCTTGTGGCGGACCACAGGCTCCAGACACGCAGGCTCAGTAGTTGTGGCTCTCGGGCCTAGTTGCTCCGCAGCATGTGGGATCTTCCCAGACCAGGGCTCGAACCCGTGTCCCCTGCATTGGCAGGCAGATTCTCAACCACTGCACCACCAGGGAAGCCCCACGGTTATTTTTAATTGAAGGAAATAGGCCTCTGCAATTTTGGGCATCTCCTTTTATCAGTTGTGGGTCAAAAGAAGCAGAAGCCATGTGCATTGGGCTTCCTGTGACTATGTCAAATAGTGAGAGTTTATGAGTTCCAAAAGGGGTGGATCTGAGACTTAAAAGGACCAACGGCAGAGTTTTTGGCCAGGGTATTTGGAGGGCCTCCACAAATTTTGCAAACTGAGTCTTAATAATGCCGTTAGTGTGTTCAACTAACCCAGGGGATGGAGGGTGGTAAGTGCAGTGAAAGTGTTGTAAACCTCACCGGACAGCACAGATTTGTCAACATACCTGACCAGTAAAATGGGTTCCTTGATGCCTGTGAAATTCAAAAGGAGTTCCCCAAGGGGGGATAACCTTTGCCAAAAAGACTTCAGCCACAAAAAGTCAGTAACGTGTCTGCAAGGGAAGGCTTCATCGTTGCCTACGAGGACAACATTCTATTCGATACTCCATATTTGGGACTGGGGAGATTGATTTGACCTGGTGGGAGCGGGGGTGGGCAGTTCAGATTAGCCACCTATCCCTCAACAGGACAAACTCACTGGCCACAATAGTTGTCTGGAGTGAGGACTCTACCTTTTTCTTATATTTTTCTCTGCAGAGCACACTTTTTTATAGATGTAAAAAACATAGATGTAAAAAAGTTGAAAGGACCTAGTGACAGAAAACTTGATTTTGATTTAACCCTGTCACTTGCTAGCTATCGACTCTAGGTCACCTCACCTCCCTAAGACTCTCTTTTCTTATCTGTGAATGAGGGAAATGACACTAACCCATGGGGCGGTTAGAAAGCTGGGAAATAATGCATGGAAAGTTCCAGCACTGATACCTTCCAAGCAGATGATAAATGTGCATTGCTGTTTTCACTAGATCACCTTTTTTGCAGATCTTGTCCCTGCCCTACCTTTATCTCCCAAGCTTTGCCACTTCAGTGCACCCTAACTGACTTCCAAATATCAGTAACTGAGTTTCTTGGCTGAGGGATTTCCTCAGAGCTGGTGGGGGTGGGGGTGTGGGGGGGTGGCTGCTCAGCCTCTTCACATGACAGATCTCCAGCCATCCTCAAGCAAGGGCTGATAAAAGTTGGTACATAAAACATCCAGTTGCTTGACCCTCAGGTGAAATAACTCCCAGGTGTTTCCCGAGGTTTCTCTATGGGATTAAGCTCTGGTCACTCACAGTGACTTGATAACTCATCTTTTACTAGCTGTCTTTCTTGTTCTCACTGCCCTACCCTTGTTCTCCACATCTTCCAAATAGACTACTTTTACTTGAGTCTTTGCCTTGAGGTTTACTCCTGGGAGAATCCAAACCCTCAACACACTCCTTTGGAATTTATGTCTGTTACATACATCTGTTATCTTAAAGAGAAAAGGGTAGCTTCTAAACATGGAAAGTCAGATCTGGAAGAGAACATATGGATTGGAATTCAAGTCTGTTAATCCACTATGGTGTTCCTTACATTGGGTTGTTTCCTTGATGTAAGGAAGGAAACTTGCATTTGGAAGGTCTCAGTAGACTCCCTCTACCGTTCCGGCTACTTCCTTTCCTTTTATGTTTTTGGTATTAGAAAATGGAAAAAGGGTGTTTCAAACATAAGATAGAGTTTAATTAATCATGCAGAGGCTGGGGATCCTGGCAATTTAGGAGCACATAAAGCTTGGGGTAGTGGAAAGGAAAACAAGAATTTTTGGTGGGTGTTAGATTGGATAATTATATTTTAAAGAGTTAAAACCATCAAAAACAATCTAACCTTTTCTGTTTCCAATTAGAAATATATTACACTGGAATATTTTTAATGGAGCCTAAGTTGTATTCTGTGTTGCTGATTAATTTTCTCAAGTTACCTTGTCAACTACAAATTGGCACTCGCCACTGGCACTTGCCATTTGCCTCTACAAGGATTAAATCATATGCTGCTGCAGCTGCTGACTTTCATCACCCCCTGAAGGGATTCCAGGGTGGCAAGCAGAAACAAGGCACTCTGTGCTCTGGGAAAAACTGGCAAAACAGGTCTTCAGATAGTTAGATATTTTCAGGAGCCGATTTTATGAGCCCAGTTCTTGTATCTCCTCATATCTAGAAAAGCACTAAAATCCTCCATGGTGATGACTTCTCCTCGTGACTAGCAGAAACCTCCTGCAAAAATATGGGCTTGATTGCAGGTACTCCCCCTTTAGCAAAATCACTTATATACTGACTTTCCCCCTACCTCTTTGGAGCAGTTTCTCAGCTATCTGAAATGCTGTCTCCCAGGCTATAGTCCTCAATTTGCCCCAAATAAAACTTAACTCACAACTCTCACATTGTGCATTTTTGTGAAGTCGGCACCTCCGTCATTTTACTATTTATTTTTTGGAAGGAAGGACGGTGTTGCCAATAAAATGCTGATTCCAAAAGTTACCTCGAACTTATGGTTACCAGGGGGGAAGGGTGGGAGGGAGGGATAGTTAGGGAGTTTGGGATTGACATGTACACACTGTTATATTTTAAATGGATAACCAACAAGGACCTACTGTATAGCACAGGGAACTCTGCTCAATATTCTGTAACAACCTAAATGGGAAAATAATTTGAAAAAGAATAGATACATGTATATGTATAACTGACTCACTTGGCTGTACACCTGAAACTAACACAACATTGTTAATCAACTCTATTCCAATATAAAATAAAAAGTTATTAAAAAAAAAAAGGACACCTCAAAGGTGTATTTAAAAAAAGAAGGTAGCTCTATCTTTATATCTTTCCAGAATTTTTTTTACTGATGCTTTGCACTTTGAACAAGACAGGGGACATAGGAGGTTCTCAGTGACACCACAACTTCCTTCTTCCCTGACCATGATAGCAACTTATAAATAGCAAAGGGGTTTCAATGAAATAGCCAGATTTCGAGAGTACAATTTATTATTTTTCTTTATTTCTTTTTTCCCCCTTTTTCTTCTTTAAGGTTTGCTTTCTCGTCCTTGGTAATCTTTTCTCTTCCTGCTTTTCTTGTTTCTCTCCTGCTTTCCTGCCTGCCTTCTTTCCTTCTTGTTCACAAATTCACTCATTTGTTGTTCCTTTGTATTTTAAGCATATTGCTTTATTACCTTCTCTTTTCAGTGTTAGTGTTTGTAGGTTTATGTTTATATAAACTATAACTTATAATTCTTTATCCTCATCTCTCTCATCATCTTTCCCCACAGGGAACCCCTATACCCCTGGTCTTGTACAAGGTATAAAGCAACTGTCGTTTTGAGCTTAAACAATGTTATCCCACCCATCAGAAAGTTCACTTGTAGGAATTCCAGAGGAATTATGTTTACACATCAAATCCCTATATGATGTGAAAACCGTGCATCAGCCCCGTGAAGGAGACATCTTGCTCCCCAACACCAGCCCCTGCGTTTCCTAGCAACGTGCTTTAGCAACAAGGGACTTTTGTGCAGGCAGCTGGATGTCCTCTTGGTTGGGTAAGTTGACTCTTCTGAGGACCAACTTGTAGAAAGGTACACCTCAACAAACTGTGGACTTTATTTCCTTCATCTTCCCCTTGTCTGAAGCAATAGTGTGATTAATCTGTTATTGTTTCGGATTTGAGACATTATCCTGTATGCTATAGGCTTGTGACATTATTACAATTCCCAAAACAAACCTGTGTTAACTAAATTTTTGGCAAAGACAATCTCAGTCTCAGATCATAATTTGTTGCCAGACTCAGGCAAAACAATTTTTTTAAACTCTACGTAACATAATTTTGTTATGTACCTTCTATCATTTTTAAAATTTTAATTTTTATTCTCTGTTTTTATAATTTAACATGTCAAAAAATATACTCATTACAGTGCCATGCCAGGCATCTTGATGAACAAGAGGTCATCTCCTGAGACCTCAGGCTGCAGACAGCACGGGCTGGGAGGAGAGCTTTGCACCCTCCCTCCCCTCAACGCACACCCAACCTGTAACAGCAAACACGCTGCAGGTGAGGGAGAGGCGCTTGGGCAGTCACTGGTCATCTTCCCTCCTTAGTAACGGTGCAGCCAGGGCAGAAGGACAGTCCCTTGCTCCCTGGGCCTAGGTTCTTCCCATTCACCACACTGTTCTCTACATGAGGTTTTAGGAAAGCAGGCACTGCTTGTCCTAAATAAACTCCTCCAATCTGCCAATGCTGCTGCTGCTTAAAAAAAGAAAAAAGAAAAGAAAATCCTGCATCAGAAGACAGAGCATTTTATTTCACACGGAACAGGAGGTGTATAATGCATTTCTCCCCGTGACAGGCAGGTGCCCCATTGACATAAATGCACACCTAGGGGTGTGAATAAATGATTATCATACCCATTTCTGAGAGCCACATGTTTGCAGGGGAAGGGCATAAAGCTTAAAAATCTAGAATTAAAACAAAACAGAAAACCCTGGGAAAAACAAAGGACAGAACACAGGAGCTGAAGATAATCCACTGTCCTGTCTGGAGATTGTCAGATACAGGCTGGGTTCATTTCTGGTCGTGGTTACTTTCATGTGCAGAGGGTTTAAGAGTTCACATAGAACATCGACACACTTTATCTTTCATTTATTAAAATTGCTTACAACCTCCATCTACTTCAATACCTATTTTCAAGGACATTCTGTGCAGAATACAGTAGTAACACAGACAAGCAAACAAAAAACAAAGGGAAGTTCCTGTCTTCATAGAGTTAAGATTCTAGTTTGGGAAGGAGAGAACATAAGTAATTATAGACTATGTTGTCACAAGGTAAAATTGTAAATTTGTAATTACAAATTTGTAATTGTAACTGTGCTTTTGTAATTATAATTGCACTTTTGTGATTGTATACTTTGCTGTCACAATGACAATGAGTTGGAGCCGAGTATGCAGACAGAATGATAAGCGGTGGAGAGGAGGGTGCTCTTCCTGTAGGATGGCCAGAGAAGCTTTCTGATAAGGTGGCACTTGAGCAGAGACCTGAAGGGACAGAGAGAATGACCCATACACGTGTCTGGACATGGGGGGCTGGTGGCGGGGGGAGGGTGGAGAATTTCAAGGACTGGGGAGCAAAGTTGAGACCCCTGTGACGAGGGGGTCAGAGTTGCTGGAGTGGAGTGAGAACACACGTTTGTAGGACAGGGGTTCGGCAGGGTGGTGTGGAGCTGACTATAGGGGCCTGGAGTCCATAATAATGGCTTCAACTTTTACTCTAAGAAGGCTTGGGCATAGTGGCCATATGATCTGACCTTCAGTAAAAAAAAAGGCGCGTTCTATGTGCTGTGGGAAGTAAAACAAAGGGAACCAAAAGCGGAAGCAGGGAACCCAGTGAGGAGACTTGAACTTTCCAGTTGAGAGATAGTGGTTTGAACGGGGATAAAAGCTATAAAGACAGACATGACGTTGGCTAGCCTCTGGGTGCAATTGGAAGTTAGAGTGGGCAGAAGTTGGTGTGGGCTGGTGTTTTGGATAAGACATGCGGTATGGGAGAAAGAAAAGTATCAAGGACGAATTTAGATTTTTGGCCTGAGCATTTGGAAGAATATCTTTCTTTGTCTTTCTCTTTGTTTTACTGAAAATACAAATCTGCAGCAAATCTTGATTGTCTATTTCTCTCCACTGACACCGGTACCCCACTGGCCACATCACCTGGTCAACTGCAGCATCACAAGATGCTCAGCTTCCGCCTTAGCTCTATCTTGTCTAGTAACAAGGGGGCTAATTCAGAACACGATTTAGGTTATGCTATACCCCTGATTAAAAGCCCTTCAATTGGCTTCCAAATTCACTTACAATAAGGCCAAATTCCTACTCATGGCCAAGTAATCCATTGCTTAATTCCTGACCCATCTCACTGCCCTTGGTTCCTTCCAAACATCCCTGCTGCCTGTGCTTCCATCACTCTGGCTTTATTTCTGTTCTTTCAAAAAACCAACTAATGAGGTTTCTAAGGACCCTTGCCCTGCCCATCCCCTTGCCTGAAAGACCCTTGTCCCGTGTTGTACATGCTAGGCCATCACACAGGTCCCATCAACATCCTGTCTAAAGTGACTTTTCCTGTCTCACCCCATCATTCTGTCATGCAATTCTGTTTTATGGGATTAACATAGCATACTTTTCTAAATTGATCTTGTTGAGTTACCTGTCCCTCACTTACTTGTGTATTGTCTGTTTCATGCTCCTCTCTTTCTGTGATGTATGCTTCATGAGAAATGGTCCCTGTCTTTTTTCATGCTCTCTCTTTTTTGTATCCCCAGAGACAAAGCCCTGCCTGGCACAAAATAGGGGTTCACAATGTATATTTAATAAATACTCAATAAATTTAGGACCTGGAATGAATTCAAACTCTGTAGGTTGGGTAATTAACGTTTATTAACATCATGGATACTTTACAAGATGCTGGAGATACACTGAAAACAAAACGAAACAAAACAAAGCAAAATCCAGGGTCTTATTTCAAGTAACTTAGAGATAATTTTGAATATATACCCAAACAAATGGGCTATATAATCCAATGTATTAATCACAAAAGAAGGATAAGAAAAGGTAATATGGAAGCACAGAGTTTATTTTGGCTTGGAAAGTCTGGGAACATTTCAGGAAGGAAGTTGCATCACAGCTGGAACTGTAGCGGCAGGGTGAGTTTTAGGAGAAGGTGTTATAATCCAGAGAATATTATGTACCAAGTCCTAGATGTGAGAGGAAAGCTGACACGTTGAAGAACTGCAAATCACTTGTTGTGTCTAAAACGTGTGTGACAAAAGGGTCCTCAGCAGAGGTCAGTCACAGGTAGGTGAGTCTAAAATTTCCAAGGCAAACAAAAGATCAGAAAGATGAAATGATAAGAGGAGAGTGCACGGTGCAGAGACACAGGTAACCCAGGCAAGTGTGCAGGGAAGATCAGTAGGAGGGAATGAAAAGCTGTGCACAGGAAAGCAGACACAGGTGGAGGGAGATCTAGTTGTGGAGCAGAGTTTATCTAGGATAAAGATTTCAAAGCCCATCAAAATATTTTTTCTACCCATAAGCATGCCTCCTTGGGGCCAGGTGATCAATGTTTGCTTTTGGCCACCTCCCTAGGGATTTGCAGGGGTGGGAGAGTAACTTGACCTTTTTGTAATGGGCTCAGCAAAACCAAAACCGAAACTAATAGTGTTACAGGATGCAGAGCAAATAGTGTCTGGGGATTCAGTCCTAGTCCTGTCCCTTAGTTGAAAACTTCAAAGTTCCAATCATATTTCTGGTAGCTTTGTGATCTTATTATTGTCTGACCTGAATTGTAAGTTTTGAAAGAGCCATAGCCCCACAATTTGAAGTAAAATATATAGAATTTATGTAAGTCCTTCACCCAGGTAGGAACATTGGAACTATTTTGCTTCTTTTAGTTATTTCATGTTTTTCCTTTTAGCAAGAGGAGGAGAAAAAGATAGTGATAAGGTTGGGAATGTAAAACCAGGCAGAAAGAGACTGTTAACCATAGGATGACGTTTTCTGGTCCCAACTCAGATAAACTCTACGGTCGTGGGCACATCCTCAAGTCCTTGCTGGATCCAAATTTCCAGAACATGATATGTGGTTCCAGAACAGATGCTCTCTGAGCTCCTTTCTGATTCTGATATTCTAGGATTCCAAGTAGAAATGCCCAGATGCTACTGAAAAATGTGAGCATACGGACGAATTTCTGACCTGCTGGCACATGAGCTGCCTCCTTCGTTACCAGGCAGAATGAGCTCGTTACCCAGGATTTCGCAGATGTCCCAGGTCCTCATTAGGCAAACTGTTTGGATCACAATTTCTTAAAAGCTTTTCAAAATATTTTGCTTTGTCTGTCCTGTGATTCCCATGCCCTTCTGTTTTCAGGGATGGAAGGGCAAGACTGAGAAGAAAAAAGAATGAAAATGACCATCACCGCTTTTAAGGAAACAGTGCTACCTTCTGTAATGTTCTCTAGAAAGTCTTGCAAAGTTATTAAGTTCAGATCAAGAAACATTTAGGATTGTCTGCTAGGTGACCAGCTCCGTGCCAGAAGCTGGGTGACAAAGGTTAATAACACACGAGATGCATCCTCCAGGAGCTTACAATCTGCTATGGAAGAGGGGCACCACCAGTTAATAGTCTACCAAGTGTTAAGAGAAAGGCAAACAAAATTCTATGAGGACCCCAAATGACCTGTTTTGGGGGTTAAAATGTCTACCCCAAGAATCTCCCATTGCTCTTGGTGGATCTGATGAGGTCATATGTACAGAAGTACTAGGTGAATGTGTGACAAAGAACAAGTCTTAATTAATTAATACATCAACTTTGTAAAATTTCACAAAACAGGAGCTATGTGAAGGCTCTTCCAAAGGGCTCTTCCAAAGTCTTGCCCTGAAGTTTAAGCTTTATTATCTTTCTAATAATTTTACCCAGGGGTTCCTTATTCTAAAAGCATCAACTAAGTGCTATCAAAATGTTCAGTGAATGCACTCAGACTGCAAACATCAGAAAAAGACATCCTGAAGCCACTGAGCCATGTCATAGGTAACGGCAGACAAGTATGTCATGGACTTCAGAGTGGATAGAGTTCTATCTTTTTTAGTGGCTGTCAATTGCAAAATTTTGAGGGCAGGTCCCAGGGAAGGATCCACTAGTTCTAAAGCCAACTCTCATATAGGAATGGGAAAGTATGTGAGGCTGGATATTCTCTGAACTAATTACCTTTTCTCTGTTACCCAGCTTTGGACCTCCCTACCCAAACCCTTCCCTTCCACCTCTCACTTATACTTATTAGATGCCTATATTGTGTCAGGCACTAATGCAAGTTAGAAAAGTGTTCCAGGGACAAAGGGGACCTGCTGGAGCACAGAACATGCTGACACCTCAGTGACCAAGGTCAGGGGACTGCAGTGATCTTTCAGTTATTGAGTGGTGGGAAATCTAGGAAGAAACCAAGACTAACAAAACGGAGAACAGGGAATGTAGCAGTCAAAGGGCACGAAGTCACTATCTCATTCCTTATGCACAAATCACTTGGCCCATTGAGCACCAGAGATTAATTCTAAGATTGAAGCTTCTGAAATATCCCCTGAATCTCTCCTGATTGGATTAGAGACTTGGTCAGGTAGATGGATGTCAGTCAATCTGGTTTGGAGAGCTGGTAAAAACAAAGCCATGGGTGATGCCTGAGCTCCAAGGACCAGGCCAGGGATCACCTGTGTCCGTGTGGATGAGTAATGAGTCATGCTAATTGTCTCTCCTCCCATTAGGTTGAATTCAGCTTCTATGGATTTTTGTGCTGAGAAATATTTGTCAAACGATACCTATATAAGCTTCAACTTCTTTATCTGTAAATCTAAGACAACTGTCTTGACTTGACCTTCATTTCCCAGAAAGCAGAACTTGAAACAAAGGCTCAAGTATACTTTATTTTGGGAGCAGGGTTAAGGCCTGGAGCAAATCTCTTGACAGAGGAAAAGCTGAAGCAAAAATGCATTACAGAGTTGAGTGGCTGGTTCCTTGAGCCCATGTAACTACTTTAAGAGTCTGGAGAAAAGCATCTCAGAATCTCCATTCAAGAAAAGAGATGGGAAAGCATTTATTCAATCGTTATTGTATTAGTCTGTTCAGGCTGCTATAACAATACAATCAATTGTTTTGCTTAAATAATAAGCATTTATTTCTCACAGTTCTGGAGTCTGGGAAGTCCAAGATCAAGGTGCTCACTGATTTGGTTCCTGGGAGGATCCCTCTTCCTGGCTTGCAGATGGCTTTCTTCTTGCAGTGTCCTCACACAGTAGAGAGAGAGATACATCTTTTGTCTCTTTTTATAAGGGCACTAATCTCACCATGAGGGTCCCACCCTCATGACCTTATCTAAACCTAATTACCTCTAAAGGTCTCATCCCCAAATACCAACACACTGTGTGTTAGGATTTCAACAAATGAACTTCGGGGGGAACACCACTTTCAGTTCATAGCCACTCCCATTCATCCTCCCTCCAAGTTTCACCCCTTAGGATATTAACTATCCTGCATTTCCAGTTTGCATGTGGAGAAGCTGCCAGTGGATTCCTGTGATGTTCATTGCTGCAGAGTCAACAGAGAAGCCCAGGAAATAAGTAAGACTGGCAAGGCTCTGAGGTGGGGCACTGGCAGGATGGCAGGATGCACCTTGCTGTACAGGTCCCTGCAGTGGTGACTGGAATAAGGGACAGGCATTGCTGATAGAATCTTAAATATCCAATAAAATGTATTCAACGCACACACATCTTTAGAGGTTAATTCTGAGTATTAATGCTCAAAAACGAAGGTACAAAAGAATCAGCCAGGGCTAAATAAGTGTTAGCTCCCTTTTCTACCTCCTCTTTCCTCCGCAAACATTCTTCATTTCTTACAGTTAAGGTCAAACTCCATTAGAAGAGAAGTGCTTAGAACCAATCTTGAGCTATTTACAGATTACAGAGCCAAAGAGTTCAATGTAATGACAAGACCTATGCAGTTCATCCTTCCATAACATGTGCTCTTAATAGTTGAAACGTTTGTTGCATCTTAATAATTTTACCATAACTGTCACCCAGGAGCCCATGTGAAAGCCATATCACAGTGGGCTCATCCCCATGAATGCTCTCCACCTCAGTGAAAATGCCTTCAACCCAGTTAGCCTGTGCAATTTAATTTGTTCAATGAAAATCGCTGGGGCTTAATTGAATTCAATTGGACACAAATCAATAGAAATCAATTCAAAGAGATTAGCCTTCACATTCATCAGTATGATCAAATTAAAGTGAATCTAGAGAAGATTTACCTAAATGGCTGACATGTTTCTAAAATGTACTGCAAATGACTATGGTATTAGGTTGTTGATGAGAGTTTTGGAAGTTATGTACTGACTCCTAATGGGCTGATGTCACTGTTGGAGGTGGAGGGGTACATATGAAAACAATAAGTATACTCTATACTTAAAGAACTTCACAAACTGATGGTTCATCTTCCCAACACCCAGAAAAAATAGATAAGATTAAGTTTATCTTTGACGGTAAGAGTGACGCTGAATTATGTTGGGTGACTTTCTTATAGATCCCAAATTGCTAGGGTATAGATGTCCATTTGATGGTGTATTGATGTCTGTACTTCCTGTGAACCCTCATCTCTCAACTGTACCATTGGAAAACATTTGTAACCAGTCTCCCTGCTTCTGCCTTTGGTCTCCAGCTGTCTATTCAGAGTGGTTTTTTTTACAACATAATCATGATAGATAATTTTATGGATTGCATACAATGTGCCAAAGTGTTACAGATGGTCATCAGATGACATTTCAAGAAATGCTGACATGGACCAGTCTCCCACTCACTGTGAGAATATCCTCTATATCTGTATCTTGTTGGGAGTCTAGTAACTCAACTACTTTTAGTGATAACACATTCTTATGTTATGGCATTGGCATTTCCAGCTTTAAATTTTGTGGCATTGACTTTTTGATTGAACTCCAAAATTTCACAACATGCACTTTTAGTCTAGTATTCTGCTAATGTGTTGTTGAAAGCATTCCTAAATGATTTACTTCAAAGACCTATTGGGGACATAATGGGAGTTTAAAACAGAAAATCGGCATCAGAGGTGCAGAGGAATGGATGAATACGTGGGTGGTGAAAAACTGCTTAATGTAAGGGTTTGAGAGGTCCGTGTTAAGACCGTGCTTGTAAAGCAGCCTATTTTTCAATTTGAAAAGTTGTGACTTGAAAGATCTTCCTCATTTATTCATTTGTTCACTCTTTGAAAGGATTCAGGATACAGTGAAATATGAGACTTGATATAGACAAGGTAGAATGGACTGAAATTAGTTTCCTTCCAACATACGGTTGTTACCCTAATTTAGCTATCTAGAGCTACACAAAATGTATAGACTTGTCTAATATTGTTCAAATACTTGAAGGCAAACCTGCAGTTTTACATCATTCCTCATATGACAGCTTCCACTCTCCTTACTACAGTCATCACTCTTCTCAGATTTACACTTAGCAAGTAGCTCCAAACCTAACGTAGAACATGAAGGAAAGAGGAAGGAGAATAGAAAACAGTCTTTTGCTTGGGACACGGCTTACATTAATCAGATTACCTTCAAACGCCAGCCCAGGGATTTTAGTTTGGAACAGAGAAGACAGATGGAATGTTAATTATTTTCAAATATTGGCAGGACTGCCGTAGAAAAGTAGCGAAAATGTTTAACTAGAAGTTAGAAAAAAAATATTCATGTAATAGTTTTATCTTTGTTCTAAAATGTGACCTTGGGAAAGCCACATAATCTCTCTGGATCTCTGTACATTGGAGATGCTAATAATATATGTTTTTCAGTTTCAGGTGAGGATCAAAATAAGTATTTTGGGATTTATAAAGTGAAATGTGCTGCATGCATGTGAGATGATTTTTATAATTAATATTTTCTTGCTACTTTTGAGACTCTAGAGTACTGGCCAGGAAACATGAAATACATTATTGGGGAATAGTTGTTAGGTCAATGTAATATTGAACTTTCTAATATCTGTAGCTGTCCACTAACAGGCTCGACTCTCTCACTAAGAAGTGAGCATCTCTCCACAGCAATCATTTAAGAAGAGCCTATAGACAAATTTGTCCAGATTCACATATTGTAGTTGTCATTTTATGTGGATCAAAATTTTAGAACATGTATTGTCAAGTTGGTTTCATACTGGCTTTTCCTTCCATTATATGATGCATTTAAAAAAGTGAACAACAATCATGTAGTTAAACCAGAAAACTTGGTTTTCAAGCTACATTAAGTTTAATATGTTGAGGTGGTAACATCGGAATTTTTCAAATGTGTTAAACCCAAAATGTTGATACCAATAAAATTGGAGTTCGGATACCAAGGACTTCTTAATGTGGTTAATGCATTTGGTTTAGAAGAAAAGGAAGAGAAGTGCTGAGCAGGAGAGGCAAGAAAGTGTTTTAAGACTAAGAAACAGACATCTAGGCTGATTTGAATAAGGCCAAAGAAGGAAAAAGTGAAAACAGCAGCTGGAATGCCCCAGACATGATCTGCAGAGCTCAGATCATTACAATAGCATCGTTGTATCATTATCATTATCAATAACATACATGTTCTTGTCCAAGCTCCTTCTTTCCATGCCCAGAAATAGTACGGAGGGACAGGGTATGGGTACCGGTAATACGCTGGGCAAATGGATATTATGGTATGTGTTTGCTGCTGTGTTTACAGAGTTATGCGTGGTGATGAAATGATAAGTCAGTAAGAAAGGGTCAGTTTATGGGATGTATGAAGTTTGTGGGAATTGAGAATTTTAGATATCCTGTGTTCATTACGTCCCTAGTCATGGCAGGTCAAGGCAGCTATTGTAGATCTAGTACACCTATTCTGAGAGAAAGAGGCAGCTCTAAGGAATGAAAATTGACTTTTTCCAAGTTGACCCTTCTTAACCCTCTGCTGGTGAGACAGTGAAATGTGCAGTCCAAGGGCCTGGTTTATCCTCTGGTGCCACTATTTACCAGATGCTCGTTGCATTGGGACAGTTACTTGATTTCTCTGGACTTCCGTTTCCTCATCTGTAAAACTGAAATTCCATTAGCATTTACTTAAAGAGATTGATGTGCCTTAAAAGAGTTTATGAAGTATTTAGCTCAGTGCTTCGTACACGATAAGCACTCAAAAATGTTAGTTAAATAAATAAAAACCACAACAATAACATCAACAACAATAATACCAATACAAATAAAACTGAAACCTAGACAATGTAATCACCCTCTGAGTTTTATCTAAACAAAAACATGCTTCTCTCATCTCTGTAAAATCGTGCAACAGCAAAAGATAGCGTTTGCAGGTGGTTTTAGAGTTTATAGAGACTTTTGCAAACAGTTCTCTTATCAGAGCAACTAAGATGGGCATTATTATTAATATCCAAACTTTAGAAATGAAGCAACTAAGACCAAGAGAAAGGAAATGACTTGCTGAAGGATACATAGATAACAAACAACCAAGTCGAGAATTCTTATTTGATGTGCCGTTATCCCCAATAAATAACTAAAGCTATAGATATAGAAATAAATACAGATACAAGTATATAGAGATACAGACGCAGATACTGTCTATCCCTATGTTTCACTTTGGATATCTTTCCACATTCAGATGTCCTGTGGCCACATGGTTTCTCCCTGAATTTCTCCCTGGTGCACTCAGTGGTAGAGCATAGAAAGTGAATTCTACGAAGGACTTTAAATAAGACTTAATACAATCTGTTTACAGAAGGAAAAAAAAATTGAAAGACTTTCTCAAGGTCGTTTAGCAAGACACTGGCTTCCTTTCTCAGAGGCAACTGTTTTTCTTCATATTTTTGTGACTGTCTCATTCTTCTTCCATCAAAATTGACCTGTTCTGATTTTAACTGTATCCTACCCAGTCCTCAGAGGGTAACCTAAATTTAGAAATAATAGATGTTTCTTTATGCTCAATAAAGTGAACAGCGACATCCCTGTAACTGAACTACACTAATACCTAATACCCTACCTTTCTCAGAATTTAACTCATGTATATTAACTACTATACTGCCATCTCCCATTTCTGTTTATAAGCTAATGAAAGCAGAAGGCAAGTTGAAGCTAGCTTAGCTTAATGCATTTGTCTTCTCGTTTGTTTATTCGTTTTATAAACGTATCGAGTACCTACTCTGTACTTAAGATCATTCTTAGTAATATGAATACAGCCGTAAACAAGTCAGACAGCATTGCTGTTCTCATCAATCAGACATGTGGAAGGGATACATAACATACATAACAATACATACATAAACAATCTTTTCAAAACACTAAATTTTAAGGAAATAGGTGTGCATGTGTATGTGTGTATATGTGTTTGTATGTGTTGCTTTATACAAAGAAAGCATCTGTGTAGAGGTGAAAATTGAGTTGATACTTGAATACTGAGAAAGATAGCCATTTGATGAGCCAGGGCAAAACACCCTCAGGCATAGGAAAAAAACATCCCAGTGTCCCTGATGCAGGAATTACCTTGGAGTGTTCAAGAAACAGAAAGGAAGCAAGGGTGTCAGGATCATCATGGGAGGTTTGAGAACACTTAGAACTGAAGTCAGGGGTGTAGTCAGGACTACATCACATGCGGCTCTGTAGGCACGGTAAGATGTTTAGATTTGATTCTAAGTGTTAAAAAAAAGCCACTGGAGAGTTTTAATCATAAAAGTAACAAGACACAAATTTTGTTTATTAAAGATCATTTTGGAGGATAAGGAATTGTAGGTGGTAGGACTGGAAGAAGAAAACCAGTTAGGAGATCACTGATGTCTTCCATGTGGAGATGATGATAATTTTGACTATAGCAGTAGCAGTGGTGGTAGAGAGAAGGGAACAGAAACAACATATATTTAGATTTAAAACCTTTAGAACATTTCAATGGGTTGGATGATAGGGGAGAGGGAAATGGAGTGATTGAGGGTGATTTTTATGTTTCCTGTTTAAGGAATTGGCAGAAAAATGGATCAATTTACTGTGATAAGAAAGACATGGGAGTAGAGTAGGTAGCAAGGCTAGGATGGAATAAAGGGATGAGAGGAAAAAAATTAGCAGAGGACATGAAAACCAGATTGGAGTGAGTTGAATAGTGCATTGGTAAATAGGATCTTGAATATAAACAAACTTCTAAGAAATTTTGCTATGTTGCTTATACTAATCAAGCAATGAATTAGAAATTGATAGTATTGGATCAAGAGGGCAGATACCAGAGGGAAGGTCTTGAGCAGGTGATTGGGGTTAGAACACACAGTGATCAAACAAACGTTGATTGAGTAGCCTTAGATTACAGTTACATATAGATATAGGTAGAGACATAGATATAATACATATGTGCTTATTCATTCTTATTTCTGCTTTTAGACTGTACAATTTCTACTGTTCTTTCTTTAAATTCACTGTCTTTTTTTTCCTGTTGTGACCACCTGCTGTTAATCCAACCAAATGATTTCAGATATTGTATTTAATAGTTCTATTAATTTGCTTCTTAATAATTTCCATTTGGTTTGAGATTTCCCATTTGTCTGTCCATCATAACCATTTTTTACTTATGTCCTTAAACATGTTCATTATCAAGGGTTTAACATCCTTGTCTGATCGTCCCAACATCTGGTCAGCTTAGTGGGTTTTTATTGACTGATACCCAGAATATATAAATAGCTTTTACATTAGTGGAAAAAAACAACTTACTAAAATAATTGCTAAAGATAGGAGCAGATAATTTATAGAAATATAAATGGACAGACACTTGACATAATGAAAAATGCACTAGAAATCAAGGATATACAAAATAAAACAGCTATCAGATACCATTTTCAACCCATTAGACAGGAGATTTAAAATAAATGAAAAAAATTAAAATAATCACCTTTTTTGGGGTAGTATGTTCAATAGTACATGAAGATAGGAATACAAACTTCAGAAGTGCTTCTGGAAAACAATGTGGCAGCATTTTTTTGAATTCAAAGTATGTTTACCTTTTGATCCGTAAATTCCTCTTTACGATATCTACACCTGACAAACATGCAGACATTTCTCTCTCTCTTGCCCTTCACTTCCTGTCCCCCTTATTCTCATTGGGAGAAGAGAGCTAAGAAAAAACAACAACAACAAAAAGCTTGAAGTGTCTCTCGTTTTTTGTTTTGCTTTGTTTTTTGTTTTGTTTTGTTTTGTTTTTGAAGATGAAAAAATAATCCCTGTGAAAATGATTGTTGTGAGGCACAAATTGTAATCCACATTCAAAATGAAAGGGCGATGAATCAAGGTCTTTCTCAGTGTCTTATGTTTATTTCCATTTGTCTTAGGGATGCTGAGTAACTGGTAATAGATGGTGTCAGTTGTTCCTCTAAAGAATTTTATATGGCCCATTGCCTTCCTCCGATCTGTTGCTGGCATACATAATGCTCACAATTAAACTAATCAGTTGTGCTCCTTTGGTATAATTAATAAGCAATAACCATACTGTTGTTTGAGGATGCTAAAATTTTAATGCCCTCTTGCTATCTGCCTCACTTTGAATACTGAGGAACATAATGGTTCCACAGAGTCATAAAGTAGCCAGGACCCTTTTTAGTTTTATTGTTATTGCCAACTCTAGCTTACTTTTGACTGTGGTGTTAAACCATTCCAGATAATTGAGACAGTTATAGGCACCGGGTAATAAATAGTTATGACATGAATGTGAATTCTAGGTGATTACATTTATAGCTTGTGTCTTCACAATTGGAATGGGAAATTTAGGATAAGGAATTGTCCTTGGTTCAAACTTTTCTGGCTGTTTAAGTCATTACCCAGAAGGCTCCTAAAATTTTGTTTTGGTATTTGTTAGTCAACAGGTAAGTTTAGGGCACCTGCCAGATGGTTAGACCCTTGTGGTCTGGGGATGAAACAGAGGTCTAATCACTCATTCTATATGTCCTTACTGAGTATCCACTAAGTGCTGGGCCCTACCCTGAGACTAGAGGATGTAGATTTTGCCTTCTTGTGGCTTTCAGACCGAATTATAGATTTCCAAATTTGGAGCTAATGTTGAAGGTTGTCCAGAGCAACTCCTCATCAAATGGTTGCTTTGATTACCCAGCAACCTCACTTAATGGTTTTTCAGCCTGGGGTTGGACTTCTCAAGTGTTGGAGAAGTCGTTACCACTATGTCAGTCCATTCTACTTTTTGTACAAGTTGGATCATCAAAAAATATTTTATGAACTACGCCTTGCTTTACTTTAGCATATAATTTTCTTCAGGGCGTGATGAGAAATTTGCCTGTTCTTTCACAGGGAAATGTTCAGCTATCATGCCAATATGATTATCCACGTGCCTGTCCATTGTTCTCTTTCCTATACAATAGGATTTTGACTCACTTCAAGACCTTTATAGTTGGGTCTGTATGTTCTCCTGCTGGTCTATGTGGCTTCTGAAGTCTAATGCCTAAAATGGAATTTACTCACCCCGGCAGGATCTTATCAACAGAGAGAGGGACTGTCATCTCCCTTATTCTAGATTTCTTTAATCAATGTTCACCAATTTCACATTAGAATCAAAGAAAAAGCAATATATACGCACATGGCCTGGAAACTAGTCTTGCAAGGGAGTTGCCTCAGCTGTGTCATGAGGAGATTCACCTAGATTTCCAGTGATGCTGAAAACAGGGAGATAGAACCTTGTGGGTATCTGAATGGCTTCTCTGAAGAAGTCAGTTTTGCTGAGCCTTGGCAATGTGGATGGATAGACGACAGCGAGATATGTTAGCGGGTAGGAAACTTTTGAAAATGTCCAATGCTTAAGACAGGTGAAAAAGCCACTTTGAATTATTCCAAAAGTCAAATAATCAAAGCAGAATGCACTGATCCGCCTGGGATACTGTTGGTTCACAGGTTGAACCCTGAACATGAAGAGGGGGAGAAGGAAGAAGGAGGCAGCCACTCCAGTTGGGTAGGCGGCAGGTTGAATAAGCAAAGAACTTGTATATAAGTCTTATTTGGGGCTAAGAGATGAACAGGTCTCCGCACCCACCCACCAGCATCTTCAAGGTTTATAGAAAGGCCTTAACGGCTCAGTCATGTGCACTGTCCAGATGGTCTTAACAACACGTTTCTCTCAAGGCAGTGTCCTTGAAACAGCTCCCTTTGTGGGAACGGGGGACAGAGCATATGTTCCCAGGACAGGGGAGCAAGTGGGGAGCCTCCAATTGCCTGGGTACCGCTCATCTGGCAGTCACTTACTCTCAGTGACCTCCGACCACAGTTATACAAACCCTGCTTATCCCCCAGCAAATTATAGCCTGCTGGGATGAAGAGGTGTAGATATCCAGTTGATAAAAAGAACTGGAGCAGGTCATTATTAGCCATGGCTCTTTTCTTTTGGCAACACTGAGTTAAGAATAAGTAATTCTCGCTAGTGAGAATTCGGAATGGTTTCCCTGAAAATGAAACAGTACCTATAAAAAAATAGATAAAATATATTGAGTGCTTATATTTTGCTGGAATTTTGCTAAAAGCAATGCATGCTGTATCTAATTCCCTGCATGGAATCTACAGATAGGTATTTTTACTATGCCTAGTTTATAGGTAAGGAAATCAGGAATTCAGAGGGACCATGTAACTTGCCAGGGTCCCATAAATAGCAAAAGGCAGAGCAAGGAAAAAGCCTAAATAGTTTGATTCAAGAGACTTCGGTCACTGCAACAAAACATGAATTCTGTGTTTTTCACGGCCAATAAATAACTAGTGGTTTATGTGGTTGCCATTAACATTCAATTTACCTGAAATTAGTTTTGACACTGAATTATGGCTCTAGGCTGACTGGGGGGGTTTCCTGTCAACAGAAAATAAAATTTCTCCAGAGGTTGATAAATTGCTTTGATGTTGACTCTCTGGATTGAATTGTGTGTTAGAGCCTTGCTACTTGGTGTGGTTTGCATATTCGAAGTATCAGCTTCCCCTGCGACCTTGTTAGAAATGCAGAGGCTTGGGCTCCACCCCAGATAGACTGAATCAGAATCTGTACTCTGAAAAGATTCCCGGTATTTTGTCTGTACATTAAATTTCAGAAGAGTTGCTATAAAGGACGCAGAGGAGGTATAGTCTCTACTGATGTAAAGGGACAGAAAGTAGAACTGTTGCCTCAGCCTAACAGGCTGGTGTCTCGAGTAATAAGCCAGGTCATCAACAGACAAGGAGTTGGAGAGATCAAGGTTTAATTTATCTTACAAAAAAAATACTAAGTTTATGATACTACCACTAAAACTACTACTATTAACAACAACTACAGTTAACTTTATTGCCTGATTAGGATGCACTAGCCCACACAGTGTGCTAGGATTTAGAGATTAATCAGACATTCTCTCTATCATCAAGGTTTTCATGGTAGAAGGACATCACATAGGGTTATAATTCTTGTTCTGCTATTCTTTCCAAAGATACAGAATGAATGTGACAGGAGCAGAGAGAAGGGGGCACCCAATACTACCTGTGGGCATCGGGCATGGCTTCATAAAGATGTCATTTGAACTTGATGTTGAAGGATGAAAGGAACATCAGTCGTGATGCCTCATACGCCAGTGGCTCACAGCCCTCCTTGACCTCATGAGCTTGTCCGTTTCTTCCTTCTTCCTTTCTTGTCTTCCTTCTTTCCTCCCTTTCTACCTTTCTTTCTAGCTCCTGTTCTTCCTTGTGGCAAATTTTATTAAGACCTACCACGTGCATTCAGTAATGGTTTGGGCAAGATTCTATTGTAAATACCTATATTGAAAGGAAGATCAAACACATAATCTTTGATTGTATTCAATTTCCAGCCTAGTAAGGATGATGGCTAACAAAATATAAGCAAATCAAAGAATAGATAATAGTGAATTGTTGCGGTAGGAAGAAAACAAATAGTGGGTCGTAACAGAGAAAAGCATAAGGTACCTATTTTGATAGGATGGTTGGAGTGAACTGCATTTTAAAGAGAAAAGGTGAAAGGGAGCCAGACGTGTACAGAGTAGGGGAAAGAGTACCCCAAGCAAAGAGAAAGTTACATGTCAATGCATACAGTGGGGAAGAGTTTCACAACCTGAAAGAAGGCCCTGGGGGCTGTCAAATGTTATGAAACAAAAACAGAACAATGCCTTCAATCATTTTCTATTTTAAAACAGCACCAGAGGTTGCAATGCGGTGAATGCGTAAGACTGAGTCAGGGAAGAAGTCAGGAATAAGATCAGTTTAGAGGCTGTCAGGCCAAGGCATCTATCTACCTTTCCTACTTGCTATGTCAGGTAGTCATAATCTCTCTATGACTGCACCTCAACTTTGAAATACCTGTCCTTTCCTTGGGGTCGCGGCACATGAACTCAATGCCAGGGTTCTGTGATTCAGGAGGCTGGTCTGGCTTCACCAGCCATAGGAAGGAGTCTTTCTGTGCATACACTGGTAGACCAGAGGATAGCGGAGAGCTGCCTCAATCCCCTACCTGCTCACTCATCGCCAGTCTTCACTCTCCTGCACATACCTTGTCATGAAATAGAATTGTGTTGCCCGTGACAACAAAGCCTTGAGTCCGCTGGGCAGCTGCTTACCTACAGGGTTGACTCCCAAAAAGCTTATATAAATATGTTCCTGCTGGCCTACTATGTGCCAGACTCTATGAGCCCTAGGGCTACTGACAGGAACCCATCAGACCAGTTTTCTATTTTGAGAAAGTTACCATGTTTATAAACATAAATATGACAACACAGAGGTAGAGGCGTGGGAGCTGTGTTCAGAGGTATAGATCAGTGCCAGATAATGTCAGGAATTTCTGCCATGATAAGGAGTCTGGATCCTGGGAGAAGGGCAATGTAGTCCAAGTATACTTATTTGGTTTCCAAGAAAATATTTCTTCTAATTTTGCATTACTAACCTGAGGTTTTGTGACACAATGAAATTATGTTTCTATAAGCCACTCTATGATCAGTGAATGATTAAACAATGCTACAAAAAATATTCATCCTGATTTTTTTTCAATTACTTACCTTTATAAGAGTTTTCACAAGCGTCAACTCAGCCGAAGCTCCTGTCACCTTGGGATGCACATATGGTAGATATGACTATACCCATCAAACTGATGAGGTCACTGATGCCAAAGGACATTATGGAATGCGGGAAGTCACATTAATTGCTTTTTACAGGGATGACAAATAAGTAAATCTTGGGCTGCCACATGCCTCCTTCATCAAATCTCTTCTTCATGGCGCTGGCAGACAACACCAATTCATCATGGCATTTCTCTGCTGAGCCCAGATGTAGCTTCCAAATTTTATATTTAACCCTGCAAGCATGATCAACAAATGAATGGAACTGGGCATACACATCAAAATGTATCTGTTATCTATCTCTGGCTTGTGAAGCTATTGCTATTGTGCTGGTGCTTTAGGTATATCATGTTATTTAAATCTTTTAGCGGTTAAAAAGTGAAAAGGGACAAAACCAATATTCATGCCCATTGCTCATTGAATCCAATGTCCTTTTCTGAAGAGTGGCAAGAATGAGGCTAGAATACAGGTATCGTCTCACCCCAAAACTTGTCAACTACTTTATGGAATGCAAACTTTAGCTAATATGGAAAGGCATACTCAACTTTAATTTGTAATTCTCATCTGGAATTTGAAAAAAAAATACTAAGAAGAAAATAAAGATACTATATTAAGTACCAGATATGCCTCATTCCTGCTTAGATTAATATCCTTTCTCAATTTGCACGATTCTTAGTAACCACAAAGGACACTGTACATGGGCCTGAAGACTCTTAGATTTGGGGCACAGTGGTTCACCAAGTCAAGGTTCAGCAGACTTCAGATGATGACCAGGAATCCACGATGTTGCCAATACAGCCCAATGAGACACACTGTCCTGAAACACTCAGACAGAGGTGTCATCAAGGGAGATATAACCTCTAGCTTCCCAGACCGAATTAGAGATATCTCAGTTGAAATCTGCATTTGGTTGATATAGCCTGGGTAGCATGGTGATGCAGCTCTATTCCTATCTCAGTCTCTAGGGATGTGAAGTTCAAGGGCAAGAACTAATAGGAATTTTGCACTAACTGTGTACTAGGCACTGTGCCACTCCTTTGGTGCAAAAAGCAGTTGAGTTGTGATCCATCTCTCAGGGACAAAAGACAGACTGGTTGAAACTAACACACGAGTAGAAAGCTCAGAAACTACAGATTTCTTAGGCTTGAGTCTGCACCCTAGTGTAAGATGTCCTGCAGTTACATATGTAGAATGACAGAGATAGACTAATTTAATAGTCATCCCTACACGGATTTGTTTGTTAAAGCAGTGCTTATTGCCTTTCAGGGAAGAGAGGTGTGTTTTTTGTTTTTGTGTGCTAGGTGGTAGGTGAATTGTGAAATAGTATCTTTCTCTGTACACAGTATTAGAAGAAAACATTCATAACTTTTATTTTCTTTACTGCATCTGTTAATGTAAGAAGAACAGAGATTCGCCTCTACCAGTTCAATCACTTATTTAATCTCTTTGAAAATAGCTCCCATGTTCCTTTGTAGCCCACCCATTTCCCATTGCCCTGTTCCTTCAGAGCTCACAGCAATCATAACCATGTCGGAAAATTCTTCACCAACTTTTATGAAAAATGTCCTGTTATGCTTTCCAATTATCACGCACACATGCTTGTTCACATTCATAGCTAATATAACTTTCCATTTATGTTTATGGTTATTGATTATCTTATTACTGGCTTCTTTCTTTGCTACTATGTAACTTTCATGAGAGCAGGGGATATCTATCTTTGTTCATCTTTGTTTCCTAAGTACCTAGTAATCTTGGTTTTAAGAACAAATAATTGCTAAAACCAATGTATGATTTTATAGCTAAGGAAATGGGTGCAATACACCAACATGCCTCCTGTCACAGAATTCATAAATGGCAGAGACAGATTTAGAAACCATGGTTTGTATGACTCCAAAAGTCCAAGTTTTTACCCCCTCCTCCCTTACATAATTGTGTGTTCCCTCATTTATAAGAGGGAACACAGTCTCCATCAGGATTGAGTGCCAGATCAGGAGAGGAAAAGCCACTAGCTGGTGTTTCTAACAATTGATGTCTAGGTCCTTTTTCTTAGCTTGTGATCTGCAGAGGACGTTTCTCTTTCTGGCTAGGTGTGAGCCTGACATTTCCCAGAGAGGCAGTGAGACTGGGACCATGAGACTGATGTATGTCCAGTGGGATGTAAAAATAATGTCCTCCACTTCCAGGCCAAGCCCCTACAATATCCCTGCTAACTCTCACATTTTCCCTCCTTTGCCCTGAGGTGCTAGAAACATATCCCTCTAAGATGGCAATGATACTAGAAGGAAGGGGATCAGATTCATTTGTCATCAGTCAGAGTACATCTTCCTCAGAGAGTGTCTGAGTGCAACAGAGTAGAGGATTGAGCTGTTAAATCTGGGAACCAGGTAGTACAGAGTCTGTCACATAGTAAACACTTACTAAGCATTAGCAAATATTAACAAAACCTCTGCCGTGACTTAGGTGCCTTATTTGCAAATTGGAGAAGCACGTAACTATCTCGTCCAGTTGTGATGTTTAATACAGTGAGGAGTAAATAAGACAACACAGGTGAAGCCTTGGACACCTTCAGCCTTGGACTGGCAGAAAGAAGTGAACCAAAGACTGGTAGCTATTATCCGGATCTTCTTGCAGACCAGGTAACAGAGCCTGGCATCAAGATTAGCTTTCATTTTCTCTCGTAATGATCCTATTGTGAATGCTTAAACAATTGTATTTATTTCTTCCTGCGGCAATGTGGACAGATTAAAGATCGATTCAAGGCCAGAATAACTTTTCAAATATCCAAAACTGGGTATCACCTGGTGGAGGTTGAAGATGGCAGGTACCAACATGTCAATGATGATCTCTCCGTGTTCCCTTGGTTATTTCCCAGAAGATAGAGCAGTGCAGCCTGGAGATGGTGTTCTGTTTTTAGGAATTTTCATTCTTGATTTCCACTTATTTTTCCCGGAGTATGCCTCAGGGAGCTCCACTAATATTTGTTAGAGCCGTGCATCTTCCTACCATATGCATTCAGTGGTCTCTAGGAAGGGAATATCGTTACTTCTCATTGACACTGAAACATCTCAAGAAATACTTGTGAGCAGTCACCCACGTCCTCTCAGATTTCAGAACTTTCTCCTTCAACTCACCCAAGGATTTCTTTACATTTATCCATCTCTCTGCAGCTCATCCCAGCAGGTGTTAATTAGGTTCTCACTGCTTAACAGTGTGTCTTAGGAAGAGAATGGGGTTTGAGGCCAGACAGAAATATGACCTCTGGGTTTCTGGCATTAGACACTTGCTAATAGTGGTACTATTTACTGAGATAAAGAACCTGAGACCAGTGAGAGGTTTGGGAAAAAGCAGATGGATGTGATTTCATCATGTTGAGTTTGAGGTCTTATTCAAGTCTTTATATGATGAGTACAGTTACACAGAATGGTAGCTCAGAAGAAAATTTTGAATCGTAAGGGGCAAAAGAACTGCAGAAAAACTGAAGGAGGAGCTGAAAGTTATACTAGCGATCTTTGGTAGACATTCTTAATGCTTCCAATATTTCTCATATGCATGGAAGACTACCTTTCTCATTCCCTTTCATTACAGTGGTTCCATGTGAATAGTTCCCGGCACCTGGTTGCATCAGGAGGTGATGTATGCACTTGCAGCTGAAACATTTAAGGGCTCGTGCTTGATTTTCCCATCCAGGCTCCTTTCTTTTGCTGCAGCAATCACGAAAGGATGCTTGGGAAGGAAGTGACACACATTTGAAGCATCCCTTCTCAGAGTCACCGCCTGCAGAAAACTTGACCATGCGTTGACTGGAGCTGCAGCAGATGTTGGGAGCACATGAAATAAGTTTTTGTCGTGTGAGTCCATTAGGATTTGGCATCGTGTGTTCTTATGCCACAGAACAGCCTCTGCTGACTGACACAACACATTTGCAACATTGGAGTTAGGCCTCCAGACATGAGGGACTCCAAAAATAGACATTGGCCCAGGCTGCTCTGTTTAAGGGAAAGTCGTGGCGTCGGCATGTGTCTTTGGCAGAAACCAGTGAAATTACAGGTTCTTCAAACATGAGCAGGAGGGAAGAATGCATGGAGCTGGTTTGAGAGGACTAAAGTGCACTGAGTACGGGTAAAATACCCCTCAGGATTCCCCGAGCTTGTCTGTTTTCCAGAGAGGGAGTTGTTAAGTAGGATTATACTATTTAGAAATTGTTCGTATGCAACCAAATATTTGAAGTGGCAGGATCCTTGAGGATTTGTATCTAGTCCCCGGCAGGAGGAAGAGTAACTTTTGGGTGAGAGAATGACTTCAAAGGAAAGGATGCTTCCATGAAAACAACTTAGGTAGATAATTAGTATGGAGCTATATATATATTTGAATACTGTGATGTAAATGATGTTTTAGAGCACATTTAACATTTTTTAACTTCATTTTTTTATTATTATTTTTAAAAATTTTCTTTTGCCCCAATTGTGTATGTGTCATGATCTTACCATCCTGGGGCTTTTGCCCTGAATGTCTTTTTATGTTCCTAAACTGGTGGATTCCTTTATGCAGAACATCCTCTAAGATGACCTGTTAAGATCTTTCCTTCAAAAGCTAAGAGGCACTGAGCCCAAAGTAAATGGCTCCCCCTTCCTTTCTCCTGGACCCTATTCTATCTTCTTTCTTGCTGCTGGGGTCCTGTCCATCAGTGTGTTTTATATGCTGAGTTGCCCGGTAAATCACACCTAGATTTCAAAGGCAACACAGAACCCTCCTGCCAAGTATCTACATTGTATACTAGGAACTAAGTCTTCTCTGAAGTTCATGCTTCTTTTTTGGTGACCAGGACTATATAGAGAACTTTAAAAGCTCCACTAGCCATCTCTTTATGAGCTTAGATAGAAATTAACCTTAGGAGATACTATCCCACCCCCAGCCCCAGCACATTTTCAGCTCTTTGGATGCCTTTCTAGTTTTCTAATCTTCCTAGGTCATTCCTGAGCTGAAGTTTTATTAGTTAAATATTCCTTTCTTTCTGCTTTCTTTCCTCCCTTTTTCCCTCCCTCCCTCTATGCCTTCCTTCTTCCTCTTCTTCCTTCCTCCCACAAATATTTTTCTGAGAGGCTATCACACACTTGTCACTACAGTAGAAATTTGGCAGTAAAAAGTTGAATTAATTGCGATCGTAGTTCATACATTCTAATGAGGGAACCAGAGGAATGCCCACGAGGATGCTGAAGCAGAGTAAAGTCAGTTGGTCATGGAAGTTTCCTTCTGAGGAGGTGACATTGAGCTGGAACTCAAGGATGGAGAAGGATGGAGCCATGCAAAGATACGAAGAAATCAGATTTATCTTCCTTTATAGGAGAAAAGAGGAAGGTAGAAGAATTCTTTGCTAATTCATTTTTGTCTTCTAGAAAAGATTTTATCTCCTCTAACTAATGCCAAGTTTAGGAGCAAAGGAATAAGAAAGAATAACAATAAAAGAGTGACCTTGGCTTGGCAAAGGGCTGCTCTTTCTGAGGTTGTAGCAAAGGAAGAGGCTGAATGGGAGGTCAGTGGTCACCAGGAATTATTCATTCATGGGAAGGATAGTGATCTATCCACATGCTTACCCAGTGGCAATGTAGCCAATTTTAATTGTAGTATTTTGTTGCAAACTAATCCATACAGGGAAGACCTGGATAATTTGTTATGATATCAGTGATAGCTAATATATTGATAATTTGCTCCCAAATTTATTAAGTAAAAATATAACCATTCGAAAGTGTAAAATTGGTTATTTGGTGTTCTCTCTATTCTACTTTAATCAATTTTCAATTTTTTCCCATTTATGGAAAATGTTTTAGAACTGCAGGCATGTATTTACATAACACATGCAAAGAAACCTTGAAAAACAACCACAGCAAAAAACCTGAATAGAAATTCAATAAGGTTAAAATTTCCTATGGAAAGTGTTAAGTAGAAGTTGTAAAAACAAGTTAAACCAGAAACAAGCTAATGCATCCAAGTGTCCTTGAGTCCAGGAAAATGATACATTAATTCACAAAGGGGAAATTTAGCTTACTTTATGCAGAAATTTGGATATAGGAAACTTAGGTAAAAAATGAGACATAATCAAAAGGAACAAAGTCTCTTTTTCAGAATACAGTGTTGGAATATGCCATAGAGCTAAAAAAGAAGGGTTACTATCAGAACTAAAAAGAATAATAATAGTAAAAGTAATAATAAAAAATAATAACAGTGACTGACTAATGGGCTCAGTGTTGTATTCACACTTTAATATAATTCAACAAACATTTGATGGGCAAATACTAAGTTCTGGATTCTTTCTCTCTCTCTCTATATATATGTTTTTTTCTTTTTTAATTTGTTACTCATTTAATCTTAACAATGATCCAAAAAAGTTGGCACATTATCACCACCATTTAAAAATGAGGAAGCTGAGTTAGGGGGAAGTTAACTGATTGAAAAGGAATTAGTCTTATCCTGAGAACAAGAGTCAGTAAGTACAAAAGAGAAAAGGCATTCGGTAGATGGGAAATCTCTTATGCAAGCATTTTCAGAAGGAAATATAGGATTACATATACAATGTGTGTGGTCCCAAGAGTCCAAAGAAATGGGATACTCACTGTGGTCCAGAAAATTGAGAGAAGCTTCATGGAGGAAATGGAACTCAGGATTGACCTCAAAGGATAGAGTGGGATTTATTAGAGAGGAAGGGAGGGAGGGTGTTGTAGCCTTCAGTACCCCATGGGTTCAAGTGCTCATAGGACATTCTGGGGCTCATGGCACAACTCAGACCCAGTGGAGAGTTTTCGAGAACAAGAACAGGCATGCTAGCACGTTAAAGCCCATTGACCATTTAGCAAGATTTCTGTGCCCTCTTAGGTCTCAAGCATGCTTTGAGTATAACAGGGGAGGTAAGCACAATGGCCACCATACACAGTACAAATTTGTGTGTGTGTGTGTGTGTGTGTGTATAATCATATCTATACCCTTTGAAATACATATATACACCTATATATGTATATATTAATATATTATATAATACAATATACACAAAATACATAACAGATATGTGATTTAAATATATTTTATACATGAAAATATTTTACACTGAAATTATATGTATATGTGAATATGTATTATCTATACATTTATATCCTTAGATGTTGATATAGACATAATAAGAGGGAATTATTTTTCCTGGTATAATCAAGAGACCTAAAATTGCTGGAGAAAAAAGAGTTTTGGAGAATTTATCTTTTCTCCAGCAATTTTAGGTCTCTTGATTATACCAGGATAAATCATACCCTCTTATTATATCTCTATCAACCTGAAATTTCTTAGTTGGGGGAAGATTCTCCCTCATAACATGAAAGAGATTATGTCTGCTTCTTGAGTAAATTATAATTTGTGTTTTCTTTTGGCGTGTTTATATTTTTTTAATCTCTCTGGAATGAAAATTGTTATTGATGAAATAAATAGGGAAATAGGTTTTTGTAAGAAATACGTTGTATAATGACACACAACTTACAAAAAGTTTCAGCACATACTCATTTCTTTAACACATATAACATACCATTTGTCTGAAAAGACAGTCAGCCTTGCTGTGGTGTTACTGAGCTCCTGTGGTCACAGAGGGCGTAGGTATGAGACTAAAAAGACAACTACCCAGGGCCTGCAAAGGAATCTGGTCTGGTCCCTGTGAGTTCTTCCCAGTGAACAGAAACTCAGTTCTGCCGGGCCAGCCATCAGCGTTGGGTGGGGTAGCTTTTCCTCCCTGGGTGACTCCACAGCTGCCCTTGCTGTGACAATCTGATAACCTTCTTTCTCTTCAAGTGCAGAGGAGTGGGGGCATGCAGGATCAGATAGGAGAAAATGGATCCTGACAAGGCATTTTCAGGTTTTCAAACGGCAGGTCTTCATTCCAGCCTGATGTTTCATCGGGATTTATAATCTTCCCATTATGAGAAAATCAAAGGAGGTCATTTGGGGAGGTTTTATCTTCCTCCTCTTCTGTGGAGCCCTTATGAAACATTTATGAGTTTTCTGACAATATCAAACCAAGCTTTCTTTGCAGTTCTGTCTTCCCAAGCTGTGCCCTTCAGAGGTGCAGCTCTTTCCACTAGATAGTGAGCACGCCCAGTGCTGTCTTGTGAGGTTAACTCATTAATGGCGATGGTTTGCCTTTCTGCAAATCTCCCAATGGTGATGACTCCCAACTGTCTGAAATAACTCGTGCTAAATTAGTCAAATGGAGTGGCTTCATTTTGGATAGTAATTTTCTATGGCAATGACCTATTTTGAAATTAACCCCAAATCTGAGATAGCATGCAAGTACTGGGTTATAAAGTGAGTTCTAAATTTTGTTTCTTACTCCTTGTATGTTCTAAGCCAGGATTCAACTCTTCTCTGTTTTAGCTTCTTCATTTATATGTGCAAGGCACAATCAAAGCTGACAGACCTGTGCTGCAATATGGAGATGAAACTTTAGCAAGTATTTTATAAATACTTAAGAGCTACTTAAATATAAAAAAGTTATCAATATTAGTGACTTAATTTTCCAAACATTCATTATTTATCACACATCAGGCCCCTTGCATCTGCAGTGCTACAATTACAAAGATGAATATGGTGACAGATAAATTAAGATCTCAGCTAGGAAACATAGGAATAACGTGGTAAATATTAAAATAAGTCAGAGGTAGACAAGTCAATAGAAAACTATTAACAAACTGGTGTAAGAGGAAAGAAAAATAATTCAAAAACTAATTGAGCATCTACTCTGTGCCAAGAAATTAAGATATTATTTCATTCATTTCATGCAATCATTTGGTCCAGTGAATCTTGTTATTTCCATTTCACAGATGAAAAAAAGTTGATGCTTAGAAAGATTAAACAACCTGCTTGAAATGTCACAACTCATAGGTGTGTGAACAGAATTTAAATAATTTATGTACAAATCCAAACCTGTTCTTTTCCCACCACACTGTACTTCTTGGTTGTGTTATCTGTTTTATGTAATATGACACCATTAAAAAAAAAAAAAAAACTCCCCCACCCATACACACACACACACACACACACACACACAGCCTCCATTAATTAATATAAATAAAATATAGATAAAACATCTTACTAAAGAATTACAAGCTAAAAATTGAAAATGAATGTGCTCAATTCAGTTTATTATCCAGCTCCAGAATCAAATGGAGAATCAACCAAGTGAAGAATCAATCAAATGGGGTCTTAACATACAAAAATGGTTTCTCCAAAATTCACATAATTACTTTTAATTACAAAATGCCTTGCATTTTGATTTACAATTTTGTGTGGGTGTTTTCTTCTTCTTTTTTTCTTTTTAATTGTTCAAAGCGTATATTATAGTGCGGGCTTTAAAGTACTTAGAGAAGATTTTATGCTTTCTGTTTCTTTAAGATGAGGAAGGTATAAAACTGAAACTATTGGAGTTCTCAACACTATGTTGTTACTGTAAGCAACCATGAAGACTTGATTAAGCATTCTAAGGAAACATAGTAGCAATTTAACAGTGCTAAGTTTTAAAATGGGAGGTGAATCTCAAATAAATGAACCCTACTGTAGCAGATTGTCTTTTCCAAAGAATACTCTGGAATATATCCCTCCTACAGGTTCTTTTGCAAACTTATCACTGGTTAGCCATATGTTAAGGCTATATCTCCTACATTTAAACCTGGGTGGACACTTGTGACTGCAATGGCCAAAACAGTATGTCAAAAAGGACCCTATAGGACATCCAAAGCTAGGTCAAAATATGCCTTATACTTCTCCCTAGGTTTTTGTGGGGACTGTTGTTTTAAAACCCAGCCACCATGCTGTAAGAAATCTCTAGAAGCCTTTCGAGGGGCCTGCATGGTGAGGAAACGATGCCTCGAGCCACATTCTCAGCTGGGCTCCCAGGAAATGGCCGGCACCAACTTGCCCAGCTTTGTGCGTGCACCGTCTTGAAAAACGGAGTCCTCATCCACCAGTGATGCTGGAGCTGACGCTTTGTGGAGCAAGGTGAGTTTCTTCCACCAACGCCTGACTGAATTGCAGATTTGTAGGTAATCCGAATAGCCATTGGTGATTTAAAGCACTAAATCTTGAGGTGGTTTGTAACGTAAAAATTGACAACCAATTTGTTTCTTAAGTGCTTTGCAGATACTATATGTATAACCGTAATATGATCAATTTTGTTTTGTTCACTATTGACTGATTACATGCATATGCTTCGTCAACTGAGGTTTTGAGCAGGGATTAGGCTTATTCCAGGTGAAACCCCAGGGTCTAACATCGTGTTCAATAAGTGTTTTCAGAGACTGGCATACCTCCTCTCTTGCCCAATTATATAATGGGAAACGTGTTCTGAGAAAGATGATCAGTTCTTCAGGAACAAATGGTTCAGTTGTCTGCTAGATTTAGGAAGGACTTGGGGGAATCAAAACACGTGTCATCTAATAGTTATCTATGAGAAGTCCTACCGGGCAGGACCTTCTTTCATTGAAATGTAATCTTGTTGAATAGTTGAAACAATATATTTGATCAACAAATAGTGTTTCTCTCTTGCACCTTTAGAACCATTTTTGGAGGCATAGTTAATGAACAAAATCTGCACATATTTAGATTGTGCAGTTCAGTAAGTTTTATTATTTGTGTACACCTAGGAGAGCATCACCACAAGCAAGGTAGTGAACATACCTGTCACCCCAAAATATTCCCCATGCCCTTTTGTGATTCCTCTTCCCCAGTTCTTGCCAGCCCCCCTTCCACATGCAGCCACTATAATAGTGCTTCTGTCACTATTATAAAAATAAATGAAGCCAACAGGCATCACGATCTTCCAGGTAGGATCCACTGAGACATAAATTATCCATATGCTATTTTTGTCAAAAATTTTAACTAAATATAACCATAAGGTAACATGCAAACAAAATCCAGATTGTGGGAAATGCTTGCGTGTCGCATTTATTTATTTACCCTAATGAAATGAAAATAGTCAATGAAGCAAAAGGGGTCCTATTTAACGATGTGCAGGGAGGAGTAAGATACCATTTCAGACAACGAGAACGTGATAAGCAAGGGGTCAAAGGTGATTTTGTGCCTTAACCACATTCCCATCTAGAGAAGCAGTGAGGCACAATGGAAGATACCTAAACATGAAAGTTACGCTTTGTGCCTCTAAGTTACTCGTATTGCATCCATGAATTCCCATCCAACTTCCACCCCCATCAGCTTTTACCCTGAATCCAGGTCGCCTCACATCCAGTCTATTTAAATCAGGGATGCTCATGCTCTGCTGAAATTCTCGGGGTAGAGAAGGTGAAATCCAGAAGCATCAGTTACCCTGGCCAAGGGCAAGCAGCCTTGGATATTGAGCAAACGGAAAAGCTTCTTCTGACAGTTGCCTTTTCCAGAGTCTTTAATTATACCCGAGATATCGCTGTAAAAACTGGAATTCAAGCAATAACGAGTGTTTGCAGTTCTCTCTTTGGGATTAGAGATTCATGAATTATGCATGTCTATGCAGATTTTTCACCTGTGACAGGTGTAATATGGGCAATTTCCCTAACATATTAAGAAAACCAGCCATAACACCAGTAACGGATATAAATGAGATGCTCCCGTCAGTTTATTGAACTATTTCACATAACCACGTGGTGGGAGAATGCCACAGCGTGAATCTCAATTATTGGTGGGAATCCTACAGCTAGCAGCCCTTGACGATGGGGTGCTTGGAGAAAAGATGGACATGTTGTGGCTTGTTTACTGCTTCATTTATTTATTTTTCTCTGCTGAACCATACCACCTGAGTTGTGGCACACTCCAGCTGAAAAACCAGCTGGTGAGCTCGGCAGAGCATTTCCCTGAGAGAGGAGACAGATGTCAAAGAGGGGAGGAAAAATTACCAGTAACCCGTACCCACCCTGGATGCAGCTGCAAGTTGAAATGCTTTGCTTTCAGCCATCTGGGTCACTTAATTCCCTGTTCGGAGACCCCTTTTTCTCTGTAATCACTCTGGCAACGTCCTGAGTGAATTATTTTTAAGGAAATCAGTCACTGCTTTTGGTAACTCATGTGAATTATGTATGCTAAAGGTTAAGAAAATAGTTTCAAAATGAATGATCTCTAGTTCAGTGAGAGGACTCTGGACTAGGAAACTAGAGACTCCATGTCTTGCTCAGATCCTGGAAGGTTGACTAGCTGAATCCCTCCTCAGAGAAGTCATGTGACTTTTCTGAGTCCTACTTGTTTTATCTAACTGTAAAGCAATAGGACTTCCTGGGCAAGTCACATGACCTCTCCCAAGACACGCCCTTCACTTTTGTTTTAAGGAAAGTGAGAACTGACATTTGCTGAGAGGTCAGGTGCAGAGATGAGCTTACAGTTCAGCTTCAGATGAGATAATGAAATAAAACACACCTACAGTGTTTGTTATGCACCAGGTGCCATTCTAAATGCTTGATGAATGTTAAAGCACATAATCCTCTTAATGCTATAAAAGTATAAAAGAATCCCATTTTACTCACGTGAAATCTGAGAAACACCTAGAATTTGCCTAAATTACAAGGCAAATCCAGTGGCAAAGCCAGGATATGATCCCTGATCAGATAGGGCTGGCTCCAAAACAAACACAAGCAGCAAAACATCCCAACATCCCAAGGCTTTGAACAGTATCCCTGCTTCCTGAAATTGACCAATAGCTCTCTTAAAGTTTAGCAACCAGAACTGAGCAATTCATTAAGTGAACATTTAACCACCCCTCTTTTTTTCTGCTAGCTACCCTGTGTAATGGAGTGATGAATAAACCTTACTCACTGTCTTTACAGCTGAGAATAAAGTTTTGGGGACTTTGGCTGTGAGAATGAAAGAACAGAAAAAAAAAAAAAATGATGTACCCACCAGTTTAACCTTTGAGAAAGAAAATCGATTGCTTTACTTTCCTTCAATTATTTCCTTCCATGGTCAAAAAGTAGAAATTCTGTCTGTATATCAGTCAGTATGGAGAAATATAGATAGAATCTGCTACAAATTTTATGTTGTATATAGTGACATATTTAGACCATATCTAAATGAATTCAAGTTGTTTGCAACCTTGGCTTGTCTTTCTTTTTTTTTTTGAATTTTTGAATTTTATTTATTTTTTATACAGCAGGTTCTTATTAGTTATCTATTTTATACATATTAGTGTATACATGTCAATCCCAATCTCCCAATTCATCCCACCACCACCCCCTGCACCCCTGCTTTCCCCCCTTGGTGTCCATACGTTTGTTCTCTACATCTGTGTCTCTATTCCTGGTTTGCAGGGCAGAAATAGAGACACAACCTTGATTTGTCTTCCTAGTCTGACCACAACTAATTGCTTGAGAAGCCCTATTCTTGTAAGTCTCCAGATCTCCCCTGTGGGCCGTCTTCCCCATGGTCAGTCTCATGACCAGCAGAGGCAAAGCACGGTGTTGCCCTTTGGTCTCTGCACACCAAGAATAACTCATTCTCCCTCCAGTATTTTCTCTTGGATTCTACTGTTGTATATGTGTTCAAACACCCAGGAGTCCAATCACTCAATCCAATTGTTTACGGGTCTTATCCAATAACTTTATTATCAGGAAGTCACACTATGGGGAAAGTAGCTAAAATGAGATTGTGAAAGAACAAAAGGGGACTATTTTTAGATTCCAGAAAGAAATTTTAAAAAAGGAATATTAGTGATCTATTAAGAAATGGATGTAATTTAAACCCCTTGGGTTAATTTCCACCAGCAAATATTTTGTGAGTTTAAAAATTGCATCACTATAATTCAGCTTTCAGAGAAAGTCTGTAATAGACTCTATTTATGAAAGTCATAACCCAAAGGTAGCTGTGAAATCCCAGTGCCTGTGAAGAATTACCTTTCACAGGTGTACTTGGGGCTCCACTGGGTCACAAACACTGTAATTAGAGCTACCAAGATAGTTGTATAGAGGTGGTATTTTTAATTTGAAAGGGAAAATTTTATTTCCTTTTAAGAAACAACAAACTGTACAATACCAAATAAAATTGATTCCTTCTTTTAAACTTCTTTGCTGTTTATTTCTTGGTTGGTACCATCAGGGGACTTCGTGCTGGTTTCTGGTTGGAAGCAGCTGCAGCCACGCCCCGTAACTCCTGGCAAGAAACATATGCTCAAAAAGCAGGGCCCTAACAGAATACTCGGCTACTGAGCAGTGCCTGTGACCTGATCACCTGGACAAGCTTCTGGTGACCTGTGTGGGCCTGAGTGTAAGTCATGAAGACTCCTCTCAGTACGGAGTTTTAGGATCCTTATGAGGACCTGTTTGTTGATACTGAGTCTTGGCTTTTCCAACTTGACGAAGGCTTCTCTAAGGACTTGGTCCAATTTTTATCCTCTTTATCTTGTAGTTTAGGGTTACCAGTCAGCAAATATAAAAACAAGGGCCTACTGTGCAGCACAGGGAACTCTGCTCAATATTCTGTAATAACCTAAATGGGAAAAGAATTTGGAAAAGAATAGATACATGTATATGTATAACTGAATCACTTTGTTGTACACCTGAAACTAGCACAGCATTGTTAATCAACTCTACAACAATACAAAATAAAAATTAAAAAAAAAAAGGAAAAGAAAAAAAATAAACAGTTTAATAAAGTGAAAAAAAATACAGGATGCTTCCAAAATTGGAGTTTTGATAAATAAAAATACACACACACACACACACACACACACTATACACACACAATATGTGTATATGTATATTATGTATATGTATACATGCATACATAGATTTTTTTAAAGTACACATATGCTCCATGAAACATTTAGGATACTAGAAAAAAATGTTTATCTGAAATTCAAATTTTTCTGAGGTTCTATATTTCATCTCACATCCATATTCTAGCTTGTGCTTGCCTTGGCTGGGATAATTTGTCCAGGCCCCAGGGCTCTCAGGTGGAAACAGAACACTGCTTTATGGCTATACGGAGTGGACATTCTTTGGGACATCAATCCTTCTATTTTCCTATATTCAGGGCGTCTGGCCCCTGGTCCTACCACTACGTTGACCTCACTCCAGATCGTTCTGAGCCATTGCAAGGCCCTGAGGAATGAAGTGGTCCAGGACACCTCACTGATTCCTCATTCATGCCAGTCTTCATGCATCACAGTCTGAGAGCCTGGGGCCTTCAGCTCCCTTAAAGGCTGGCCCCTCACAAATTTGAAGGGACATTCCAAGGACTGAGTGCATGTTCCCCAGTTCTCTCAATAGCGAAAATATCTGCCCCAGCATAACAGTAATTCTGTCACCTTTATCTTAACACACCACACACACCTTTTTTGCTGAGGACACTCCTTGAGATCAGTGTATATGGGCTTTTCCAATACCTCCCCTTCCCTGGTGTCTTTTTATTGCTCCCATTTTCTCTGACTTTGTTAAGGGCGAGTCTTAATTATCATCATCGTGCTCAGAATCATTGCCCTTGCCCGGAAGAATAAAAAAGAATCACTTGTCCACTGCCCCCTCAGATGTCAAGACTTTACACCGTGGGATATTCTCTCACGTTATTACCAGCAACCTTCGCATGGGGAGACTCTGCATCTGGGAACTCACATAGCTGACAGCCAGTAAATTATCCAGATCAAAGTTGGGAACATCAGAACAGTGGGATTCTCCTCATTTACTATGTGTTTTGTAGAACAAAAGATCAAGTGTAAACAGAAAATACACTATTTATTCTGTCATCCAGGTGTTTCGATGCCTGGATGATTTGTCCCCTCTTTTTTTGGAAAATTAATGATTGGAAATATGTGGAAGAAATATCCAAATGACTGACTAATGGTTTCACTTCACACTATGAATTTGCATGGTATTGATTAAGTATAGCTCTGAAACTGTAGAAAATGCAAGGTGGAGCGCAGGATTTCACACACCTGAGATTAAGATTCTGTGTCAAAGATGGGAAGATTGTTCACCAAAGTGTTTCCCTTACGCTCAGGCACAGAGCTTGACTACATTTCCCAGCCTCCTTTTCAGTTAGGTAAGGACATGTGATGGGTCATGTGACAGATATACCAGGAGGAATACGGGCAGTAGGGGTACATTTCCAGGTCTGTCTCATAATACCCTACCACGCTGATTTTCTGCTCTTTTTCCCCATCCACAAGCTGCATGGAGAGGACTTTGGGAATCTTAAGGTTGGAGGAGCCATAAGGTAAAGATGAGTGAGTCTCTATTGAAGGAAAGTCTCCCAGGAGGCTCTTTTAGCCTGGAAAATTCACATTGAACTACAATACAAACAGGAAATGAACTTTTATTGAATAAAGATTTTATTATTTTTTTTAAAGCAGCTAACATTCAAAAACTAATGGAAGTCATACATTCATTCATTTATTCATTCATTCAGTAAGTCAGTAAGTAGTTCCTCAAAGATATGCTGAGTGCCCACCGTGCATCAGATTCTGCATGTTTTATCCATGGGTGAATGAAACAGACACATTCACTGCCATGATGGAGCTTGCAATTTACTGAAGATAAGGGACAGCAAGGAGAATTTAAGTGATCATGTACTTTTGATAAATGCTATGAAGGAAACAAGTGGGAGAGATTGTCCCTATTTCGAAATACCTGCCTGTAGATGGTGGTCATGATCGAATTTGTGGAGGAAGTGATGTATAAGCTGAGACATGGTGGATGAGAAGGAGCAAGCTATGCAGAGAGTCAACAAGGACGGTGTCTGGAACACCTGCAGGCATTGAGGGGGCAGAGATTGGTGGTGAAGGAAGCCCCTGTTGCTGAATCCTAGTGAGAAAGCTAGATACTGGGTGATTGGAAAAGTAGGCAAGGTATGGGCTATGTTGACCACATGGATCACGTAAGGATTTTGAAATTTAAGTGCAACCACGTTTATGTATTCCTTGAAGGAATTTAAGATGGGGATTGGTGCAAAATGATTTACATTTTAAAACATAATTTAGGCTGCTGTACATAGAATTGATTATAAGGGAGTGAAAGTGGGAGTGCAGAGCAAAACAGGTGGAGTATTTCAGTAGTAAAGGTAAAAGATAATGAAGGCTTAGACTAAGGGAGGTGACAGTCAAGGTGGATGAAGTGGACAGATTCAAGACATAATTTCAAAATAGAATGAGCAGATTGGATGTGGAGATGCCAAAGAGAGGGGAGGTATGAATGAATCCCAGTTTTACAGCTTAATCATGTGGGTCCAAGTAGACATAAGAGAGGAAGAACAGGTAGTAAGTGAAGATGAGGTTTGAAGATAAGATTATCTTAAGAGATCAGTTTTGGGCTTGTGAAGTGTGTGTAAGATGCTGGTGAGACATATCCAAGCAGTGATATCAGTAGGGCCTTGGGAATGATATTTTGAAAATCAGTGAGAGGTTTAGGTGAGATACATAAATGTGGAGATTATGAGCATAAGCATGTGTTTGAAAACATGAAAAAGAATGAGATCACCAAAGAAAAGAGTACAAGAAAATAGAGGAGCTGAGAGTTGAGCCCTGGAAAAAGGTCACCATGAACCAAATCCTAATGATGTACAAGTATCTGCCTAGTTTCAGTTCTTTCCCCTGTAACCCCATTGTTTCAAGTCTGGGTCTAGTGCTCTTGATCTGTGCTCCTACGATTCAATGTGATTTCTTCTATGATGTCAGTATCTGTACTATATTGTGATATCATTTTGGCAGCCTAGTTTTCATGGAGAGAACTTCTTTAATCCATCTGTACACCCCCAGTGCTAACAGTCTCAACAGGTAATAAATAGTTGGAAGGATGGATGGATAATATTTTATAATCACACCCACACTTACAATCTTCCCATATTATGCCTTTTTCATAAATTGATAAATACTGCAGAATACTGAAACTGCAGGTACTATTGATGGAATCCAGCTGTGGAGACCAGATAAATAGAAACTAATTTATATTCTCTGTATTCACTATGAAAACTGAGTAAAAGACATTTCTGAGACTGGTGTGTCTAAAATGTACCCAAATGCAATCTCTGCATCTATTGAGATGACTTTGTGTTTTTATCCTTCATTCCATTAATGTAGTGTATCACATTGATTAATTTTCATGTGTTGAACCATCCTTGCATCCACGGAATAAATCCCAGTTGAACACAGTATATGATCCTTAAAATACTCTGTTGAATTTGGTTTGCTAATGTTTTTTTTTTTGAGAAATCTGTTCATCCATGTCCATCAGGGACATTGGCCTGTAGTTCTTTATTCTTGTGGAGTCTTTGTCTGGTTTTGGTATCAGGGTGCTACTGGCCTTATGGATATTTAAATGTCCTCTCTTCTATTTTTTAGAAGAGTTTATGAAGGATTGGCATCAATTCTTCAATAAGTGCTTGGTATAAATCCTGTGAAGCCATCTCGTTCTGGGTTTTTCTTTGTTGAGAGGTGTTTACTATGGATTCAATCTCCTTATTTGTTATTGGTCCATTCAGGCTTTCTATTTCTTCTTGATTCAGAATTGGTAGGTTGTGTGTTTCCAGGAATTCATCTACTCTATCTAGGTTGTTCAACTTGTTGATATATAATTTTTGGTGATAGTACCTTATGATTTTTTTAAAATCCTGTGGCATTGGTTGTAATGTGTCCTCTTTCATTCCAGATTTTATTTATTTGGGTTTTCTCTCTCTCTTTTTTCCCTTGGTGAGTCTATTTAAGGGATCTCAAAGAAACATCTGTATTCCCAAGTTCATTGCAGCATTATTCACAATAGCCAAAACATGGAAACAACCTAAATGTCCATCAAAGCGTGAAAGGATAAAACAACGTACACAAACAACAGGATATTATTCAGCCTTTAAAAAGAAGGAAATCTTGCCATTTGTGAGAACATGGATGAACTTGGAGCATGTTATGCTAAGTGAAATAAGCCACACATTGAAGGACAAACATTACATGATACCACTTATATGAGGAGTTTACAATAGTCAAACTCACAGAAGCAGAGGGTAGAACAGTAGTTTTGGGGGGCTGGTGGGGGAAGGGGAAATGGAGAGATGTTTGTCAAAGGGTATAAGTTTCATTTCTGTGCGGTGAATAAGTCCTAGAAATCTACTACTATACAGCACAGTGCCTGTAGTTAATAATACCATATTGTATACTTAGAAATTTGCTGAGAGTGTGGATCTTATGTTAAGTGACCTATAATACACACACACACACACACACACACACACACACAAGATAATAGTAGATGAAGAGGTTGGAAGGAAACTTTTGGAGGTGATGGACATGTTTATGGCATAGATTGCGGTGATGGTTTTGTGGATGTATAATTACCTCCAAACTCATATGCATTCAATACGTGTAGTTTTCTGCATGGCAATCGTACTTCAATAAAGTGATTGTAAAAAATTGATAAAAATATCTTTATACGTCCTGGGGAAAAGTGTACTAAGTTCTTTGGAATCCTAGAGCATTCCAAATTGCTCAATTCTGTTCTCCGGTTTTAGAACATTTCAAAATGCAAGTGACATCCAGGGGAATATACGTCCTGGGCACTAACTGTGCTGTTAAGGGCAAAGTGACTAGATCTGCTTTAAGGCTGACTTACTGGAATTAGAGAATTCATTACGATCTCTACATGAGCTCTATTGGGAGAAAAAAACACACTGTCTTTGCAGTTAGTTTTGTTCAAATCATTCACTGGAGATGTAAAGGAACATTACCTATTTTATGATTTCTGTTGTAAACATCACCCTTGAGTAAAATAAATGGTTTCTTTTGTTCTTTTTTGTTTCAACTGTGTGTCTGTCTGTCTTCCTCTCTTTGGAGACTAGTGACAAACCCCAGTTTATTTCTTTTGTGGTTAATCTACAGGTACTTCCTATACCAAGCAGTGAGAAACCACAGGCTTATTTATTTAACAGACACCTGAATGCGCCTACTCGATGTCAGATCCTGGCTTGAAGAGAGAGGTACCTGGAAGTCGTTGTCTCATGGTCCAGAGAGATAACACACTACAAAGTCGGGGAGGAAGAATGACATTTTAGAGGGAGGGTGAAGTTGAGGAAGGAAGAAGGAAGTTGCAGTGTTTTGCTTGAGTGAGTGAGTGAATAGTACAGTTATGGACAGACGCTGGAAACCTCAGAACGGAGTAGACTTCAGCTGTTTGGGGCATATTTAACTTCAGTACAAGAATTTGACATTGATATGTCTACTAGGAAGTTGTGTACTTGGGTCTGAATTTTGGGGTGATACTAAAGATGGAGATAACTTCTACTGTGTATGTCCAATTAGCAGCTCTGAAGTTACACCCCTGTCGCTCCCCGTTATTCAGACAAAGAAAAGGTGAGAAAAGTGGGAGCAGACAGGGATTGAACATGTGCTAAGCATCTAACATTATACCATATTTCATTGTAACCTTCCCACGAGTTTCTGGCAGGCATTTTATGGCCTTTGTTCAACAAGAGGAGACTGAAGTTCAGAAAATGAAGGGGCCTGCCATTGCCAGGGTGCACCCCTCTGTCTGGTGTACCCCAAATCTTGTGTCTTCAACTACGCTAAGCAGGGACCACGATGTCTTTCCAAGAAGCGGGCTGATGCCTGCCATGCATGTAGCTTTCATGTTTGGTTGCACCGCAAATTTCTTAAGAGGTATTTGTCATTAGAGCACCTTTGTCTTGCACAAAATTGGGGCTCCAATGCTTGCTAAATGGATAGATGAATAGATAATCGGTGGTAAAAGATTAAGTTTGACATAAAATCACCATGTCTATTTATGGAAACTTATAAAGTGTGAATTTGACCACATCACACTCTCCCATCAATTGAAAACCTCCTGGAGACCCATACCAATATAAGAGCAGGCACAAAATAGTTAAAACGGCCCTTTAGACTCTTCTCAATCTGGCCCAATATGTCTTTCCAGACTTTCTCTCCACAATTCCCGCTTATTCACTATGACCCAGTTATTCACTTTTCCCACCGTTGCCCTTACCGAGCGGTTTTTGTTCATCGTTTTGCCTGGAATATTCTCCCCTGATCATTTAAGATCTAATCCCCATTCTACCTTCCATGTCCATCCCGTGACTTTTCAGTCCTCAAGACTTTCCACACTGAAGCGGCCTTCATGAAAATCACAGCACTCCACACTGAAGTATCTGAAAGGAAAATACAGATGACAGTCATTTTTCCTTACTTTTATTCAAGTTAACCAGAGTGTTGGTATGGGTAGGGGTGGAGATATAGATGGAGATATAGAGGCAGACATCGGGTAGGAATGTAAAACATTATACATTAGGTATTAATATTCTCAGGTCGTAGTGGGAGGGCAGGGCCCCTGGAGGGAAGAGGACAGACTCAGTGCTCAGTGGTTTCCTCTCTGGGAGAGGATCTGAAAACTGCTTTTGAATGTTGAAAACCGCTTTTGAATATTAAAAACTATGTCATGCTTAGGGGAACTACAAAGACTTTCTCTAGTACAAAGTGTAGTCGTGTGTGTGTGTGTGTGTATGCATGTGTGTGTGTTTGAGTATATTGTGAGTCCTGAATCCTGGGATGAACAATCAAAATGAATAAGGGTGAATAGATATTAGTGTTCAGTCTTAATGGATGTGGGTAATATACTAGGGTGCTTAGATTCTGAAGAAACAAATCAATCAAAGAATTTTGACTATATGGGACATATCTTTGACCTCACTGGAAAGTACTATTTCATTACAAGAAGATTGTGTACTTTTATGTTACATTGATTTGGGTTTGAATCGATTCCTCTCAGTTAATAGCTGTGTGACTTTGTATATTTTATTTAATCCATCTGTCTCTGAGTTTCTTTCTTTATAAAATAAAATAAAAGTGGCTATCTGCTAGTGTTGCTTTGAGGATTCATAATATTATGTATATCAACTTTTGGGAACATAGTAGGCTCTTGATTCATTTTGATTTTGTGTTTATCACAATATTTTAGCCCCTTGTGATAACTGAGTTTATGTGTCAACTTGACTGTCCAGACATTTGGTCATATGTTATTCTGGGTGTGCCTTTGAGGGTATTTCTGGATGAGGTTAACAGTGAAATCAGTAGACTAAGTAAGCAGACTGCACTTCCTAATGTGGGTGGGCCTCATCTAATCAGTTGAAGACCTGAATAGAACAAAAAGTCTGAGCAAGAGGGAACTCTTTCTGCCTGACTGTCTTTGAGCTGGGCCATCAATCTTCTCTCCTTTGGACTTGGATTCAGACTTAAATTTACACCATTGGCTTTCCTGCTTCTCTGACCTTCAATCTTGCCCTGGAACTATACCACATGCTCTCCTGGGTCTCCACTTGCTGACTGCTGGTCATGCGGTTTCTCAACCTCCATAATCACATGGGTTAATTTCTTATAATAAAGCTCAGATAGATAGATAGAAGTAACACTTTGAGGAGGGATTTTGTTTAGATGTCATGAAACAAAATAGTGAGAAGTCTTTAGAAACTACAGGATTTCTGTGGCACTCATGGAAAATAGAGCAGATACAATAGCTCCCTCACTGATCTGGCTGTTACCTGAACTGGAGCACTAAATGCCAGCAGTCAATGTACAGCCCTGCAAGTCAGTTAGAAATTAATTTAAATCTCAAATGGTAAAACCCCAAAGCAACTATACTCCAATAAAAATTAATTTAAAAAAATGATAAAATCCAAAAAATATAGAAGATAGTTATAGATTATATCTCTATCTCTGTGTGTATCTATGTATCTACATATGTATCTATGTATCTATACATGTATGTATGTATCTATGTATATATGTATGAATGTATGCATGTATGTATGTTTCTATCTATCTACCTATCTATCTCCCACTGATTCTGTTTTCTCTGGAGAACACTGACTAATATATCCACTAAGTACACGAGAAATAGCCCTATATCTTAGCTTGTATTCCTTTTGAATGGAGTGTATGAAAACACATGCATTCAGGTGGTTTATTTTGGAAAGTAATTTCATAGAATAAAAGTGGATGTCCTGGGAAGAATGAAAGATTCCAAGAAAAATCAAGGTAAGTGTGAATAATTGAGCTGGCTATAGTTTAAGGCAACTAATGCTAAATTTTACTGGGACTCTACAAGAAACCATTTCAAATATTCCTCAGAATGATCCGTTCTGGGTGGAGGAGGCGCTGGCCCATTGACTCCCATGCCCCCCATTTGTCACTGACACTCCAGGAGTAATAACACCCTCAGATTTCCTCAAGCCGCACACTCTTGCAGCAGAGAGGCCTCAGGTCAGAGCATGATAGGCATGGAAAATGAGACACCAAGATCGTCAGACTTCACCTGGTATAGCCCATCATAGTGTCTTGACCCTTTTTTCCCGATCCAGTCATTGTATCAACCAGATGAAGTCTGACGATTTCTACCACATCCCATTAAAGCTATGGAAGTTCTGTTCAAAGCAGTACGATTTAATGGAATAAGCACCACCTCTTGAGTCAAGTCTTAAACTTGGATCACAATTTGGGGAAATAGCAGAAAAAGCGTGGAAAACGGGAAGATTTATTTTTCTTTTCATGAGGATAGAGAACGATCTGATTTAATATTCTTTCTTGGCCTTGGGCTTTGTTATTATTTCCACTTTCTGCTGGGGGGGTCTTGTACTTTTCATCTTCAGTGAAGAAGGTGGACATTCTCTCACGACGTGTGATTCTCTATGTGTGAGAAGCTGTGAGGTATGGGAGAGGGTGCGCTATCCCAGGGGAATGGGTGTCAGGAATGAAGACACACAAGATTTAGGTTCGTTCAGCTACTTGCTAGCTTCGTGACCTTGGTGTCTACCCTTGTCCTCTCTGAGCCTCTTTTGTAAAAGGGAAGATTTTTATAGACTTTGCCCGACCGGAGCAAAAAAATAAGCCTTGTAACATGGTCGTGAAAGTGAAGAGAAAATGCACATAACACCCCTGCTCCCCTTCATGCTCGACATGAAATTCTATAATCTTATTCAGATCCTAATCCACTGTACAAATGAGTCTGACAAAATGCCTCCAAGCTCCTTAAAGCAGTCCCTTTCAAGAGGAAAAACATTTTCACACATTAAAACAGGAAACGCAAATGAGTCATTCTCTCCCTGGTGACCAGACTGTTTATTCAGTAAACATTTTCTCCCCAGAAGCCCTTTTTAGAGTCCCTGCTGTGAGTTATCATTCCACATCTTATTACATGAAGTCTGAGCAGCTATGACTCTGGACTAATGGGGTTGTAGCCAATCTATTTTCAGGATGGATTCGTTAGATGCTAATTGCACAAACAGTGTCCAAGTTAATTCCCACCTCTTCTGTTTGTATACTCCTTGGCCCTAGACAGTAATAGCAAAAATCCATCTATCTCCATGGTAACAGAGGAAGCCATAAAGAACCAATAGAGCTTGACCATGCTAGGGAGACAGAATATGTAGGTAGATGGTAACTGCATTTTAAACAGGGTGTTGGCTTTCAGGATAGGAGCTTTGTGCTCAGACTAAGAGAAGAGCTACAAGGACACTGGGCATTCACCCCAGGGCTTGGTAGCCACTTAAAGGAACCCCAGGTAGTGATAATAGCCCCGGCAAGAAAAGCAAGCTATTGGTAGTAAGTTACACCAGAAACCAGTTGTTGAAGGACTTCCCTGGCGGTCCAGTGGTTAAGACTCTGTGCTTCCACCGCAGGAAGTGTGGATGGGATCCTTGGTTGGGGAACTAAAATCTCCCATGCTACATGGTGCAGCAAAACAAAACAAAAAACTAGTTGCTGAAATGCAGGAGGTTTCAGAAAAGGGAATAAGAAGTAGTTTGGGTGGCATCCACTCACTTAGTCAGGATATCTTTATACACTGCCGTTATTTACCAAGTGCAATACTCTACACCCTGGGGATAAAATAGCAAGTAAGCAGACACGTGGTTCCAGACCCCATGAGGCTTGCGTTCTTTCAAAGGATAAAGGCAATGAACAAGCTAGCAAGAAAATACATAAAATAATTATAAAGGTCAAGAAATGCTGCAAGCATAGGAAAAAGGATACTAAAATAGAAAAAGAGCAGAGAAAGTTATTTTATTTTGAGTGGTCAGAGACGACCTCTTTGAGAGAGACAAAGGTGAGAATGAAAAGGTCAGAGAGAGGCAGGGGGCAGAAGGAGAGAAGCGGCTGGGGAGGGCTGACTCAGGGTTTTTCTTACCAGAAATGCAGTGAAATTTGGTAGAAAGTAATTGGAAAATTTGCCAGGTTCTAGAACTATTTCCCAACTTTAGGGCTGAGGCCAAAGGTAGAAGCAGATAATAAAAGAGAGAAAAACCCTTTATTCAGGATTCCATCACCCTGGCATCTCTGGTCAGGAATAAGTGAACACATCACAAGGATTATCATATGGTGAGCTGCCTGGAACACAGTGACAGAACCTGGCCTGGGTGGAGGACCAGTTTCCCAAGTAAGACATTTCTTGGTTTGAAGGACCAATGATCAGAAGTCAGGACATGCTGTGGAGGCAACAGAGATCACCCCAACTGCAGTTACTGTCCCTATCTTCTTTTAAAGACAACAGCACTTGTAAAGGCCTATGGACTGGGAAATCTTTGGATCGTCATCTTCCTTTTCAAAGGAAAAAGTATGTATAGCTGATTCACTTTGTTATAAAGCAGAAACTTAACACACCATTGTAAAGCAATTATACTCCAATAAAGATGTTAAAAAAAAAGATGTGGTATATAAATATATACAATGGAGTATTACTCAGCCATAAAAAAGAATGAAATAATGTCACTTGCAGCAACATGGATGGCCCTAGAGATTATCATACTAAGTGAAGTAAGTCAGACAGAGAAAGACAAATATACGCTATGGCTTATATGTGGAATCTAAAAAACTGTTACAAATGAACTTATTTACAAAACAGAAATAGACTCATAGACATAGAAAACAAACTTATGGGTTACCAAGGGGAAAGGGGAGGGAGGACTAAATTAGGAGTTTGAGATTAAAATATATACACTACTATACATAAAACAGACAGTCAACAAGGACCTACTGTATAGCACAGGGAGCTATACTCAATATCTTGTAATAACCTACAATATATTGGAAAAGAATCTTAAAAATAATAGATATATACATATGTATGACTAAGTCACTTTGCTGTACACCTGAAACTAACACAACATTGTAAACCAACTATATTTCAATAAAAAATTTTTTTAAATTAAAAAAAATAGGCAAGAAAACTGAGGCATATGAGTCAAGTTCTTTTTCAAATTGATTTTTAAGTGTCCTTTTCGCTAGTTGATGGGTTTTTGATAATAGTAAAGGGGGAGGGAGAAAGAGAGAGAGAGAGAGAGAGAGAGATCCTTGATATCAAAGATGGGAGAGTAAAGTGAAAGGAAGCCCTGACCTCACTGTCGACAGGCACACCTGAACGATACCAGGCACAGGAAGACCGCATATCAGAAACAGAGACCATGGGGGAAAACAAGGCATGGAAAGATTTGTATAAAAGGCAGTGTCACAGCAGAAGTCTTACTGACTCATACGGCAGGAAGTGAATTTGATAAGCCTGACTTCAAAAACAAATCTAAACAAAACATAAAATCCAGGCGCTTTCTTTGGAATAGACACATAAGGCCAAAATTTGAACTAATCGAGTGAAGATTACTAAGTTTATAATATATTGGCTTACAAAGTGGTGTGACAACTCTTCTAAGCATTTTGCCATTTCTATTTTAGATGTTAAATTCTCTTGACTTTTGTGGGTTGTGTTAAAAAAAAAGGGTGTATGTTCCTTTATCCTTTTTTCAAATTATTTTCTAATTAGAACTCTATCCGTTGGCGAATTCCAAGTATACCTACAATTCACTTCTTTGGGCTTCCAACCATTCATTAAAAGGCAGGAAGCTTCAAGTTTAGGGAGAATATAGAGAAGGTAGGAGAACTCCTAAAAGCCCTGAATAATAGGCAACATAATGTAATATTCTCTGTACAACAATGCGGGAAAGCTGTCTTCCTGTCCCTGACTTTCCGCTAATTAGGTCTGAGCTATTGGGGGATTTATATTCATTTTTTGGTTTCCATATTTTTAATTGTGCAACTGAATGAGGCAAATAGAGCTGGGGATTTTACTCTGCAGGGCGCTGGTGACTTGGGCACAGCCAATTGAAAGGAAGAGATGGGGAAAGGGAAATTGAATTGAGGGACAAAAGTTCCAAAAACTTCACTTTTGATTCAACCAGATAAAATCTACTTTTAATATATTTTTATATTGAGGCTATAGATACTTTGTGAATGGGTGCTCTATAGCTAAAAACATATTTAAAATCCATTAGCCTAAACAATCTTTAACATCCTTTTTACACCAAAATATTCACAGACCCAAGAAAAGATACAGTAAAGATTACGAGTCTGGAGGTGAAAATTACTTTTTTGCTTCTTCATTTTAATTTCAGTTTAAATTTCATTTTGAGTAAATGGGAGATCTTTATCTTTACAGCAGTCTTTCTCTTCTATTCTGTCTTTTGTTTTAAGTTTGTGATAAAACTTCCTCTAGTTTATTATGTCAACAGCATGCTCCAGATTTGATGTAGACATATCATTGTTTTAGAAAAGTCTGTGAGCAATTACAATCTACAATTTATGCCCTACCTTAGATGGTAATAACTGTGATTCATTTTAGAAATGGCTGTTATAATCGAACCATTAAATTCCATAACAAACTACTCTTTGCAACCGTTAAACTGAAACAGTGCATGTTTTGAAGATTTTTTTTTTTATATAGTGAGAGTCGTTCTGTTAGCTCTTTGCTTTGTCAAAAGAACATTAAGCCTCTTGGTGATAAGTTACAACAAAGACTAGTTTCTCTAAGGTCGTAGCTTAATCAAACATTTGTTAATGAAATTTAATGACATGGGTATGACTTTCTTAATGCAAAAATCCTCATTGAGGACATAAAAGATGTACACAAACACATACTATTATTTAAAATAAATTGACCAAAGATGATCAGGCCAAGAAGTTTTAATCAAGTGGTGCAGGAAAGAGCCCTTATTTGCCAACAGAAATAGAAATTACGTGTGCATGGAGTGGGTACAGGACTCAACCTGTGGACCAGATTCATCTCCCCCACAATAATAATTTCCCATTCAACCTTGGAAGAACATTTAATGTTTCTGGGTCCCAGGTCTCTCATCTCTAAACCAAATTGACTAGATTACATATTCTATGAGACACTTCAATATTTGGAGGCATGAGACGTAATGAGAGAGTTATGATACTAATTAAAAATAGTATTTACTTTAAATGTCAACACTGGATCAAATCATATCATGTCCATATAGTGTCAAAAATCCCTTTAATACCTGTCCTTAACTTTTAGCATGGAGACTAAACTTTTTACTTGACACGTGTAGCATTCTATACAGCTAAAAGGACTTAAGAAAAGGAATCTTTGTGTTAGGATACAGGTCTTTTTAAGAACCATGGGTGAAAGGGATAAGTCCCTTATATTCTGTAATCTTCAGTTTTATCTGAATACTGGAAAAAAAACATGCCCCATTTGGTGAGGAATCAAGTAGAAAATAGAAAATAATTTTCATGGTATAGGTGCTCAATAAAGCATAGTTGTTTATGGTATAACTATGAAGTAAATAGTTTAAGAACCTTGAGCACTATGTACATGTATAATAATCATTGCAGTCTTTGAAGTTATTTAATTATTTAGTAATAATATTTAACAGGACTCATAGTCTGAAGTTGATAAAAAAGCAAAGCTCAAAATGTCTTCGATACAATGAGAAGTTTGTTACCTCATGTAGTAATGGAGGGCAAGAATACAGCTGGAGACAATTTGATCAAGGCACTCACTGCCACTTGTCATAATTTATCCACATCTCATCTTTGGGTCAGTCCACTCATTGGCTTTACCTTCTTCTACTGTCTTTGCCACTTGATAGGGCCTTGACCACTTCCAACTACTAGGCTCAAGTCTTTAAGGGTCATAGCTAGGAAGGAATGAAGCTTCTCATGCCTAGGTACAAATGGAACAATTCTGGAGAAGAACTCAAATCAGCCATGCTTGGATCATGCACCCATCCCTCAAAACAATCCCTTTGGGCAAGGAGTAAAAGCGCTGATTAACCAAGCTGGAGCTACTTGCCCCTTTGGCATTCTTCAACCTAGTGTGTAGCCAGGGAAGAAGTGAACACCTTATATCTTAGGGGTTGAGGATGCTGGTTTGTATTTACCCTCAAAATTGAAGTTTGCATGGATAAAGCCATTGATTGAATGGACATGAGCTCACAAGTATGATATTTCTGTGGTGTCCACCAAGCCCGTTCAACAATAAGCAACCTATGTTGAGATAGTTCCAAACCCACTCTTTGCACGTGTTTCTTGTGGCATCATCCCTACCCCTAAGACCCACTGTAATTCATTTTCAACCGAGCCAGATTGGGGTTTCCTTTATCCCTTTGCACATAGCACTGATGGATTGAGGATAGAAGCTGAGCATTTCAATAGGGACCGTGGCTCCCTGGGCTCTGGGATTCTAGTCCTAACTTTGTTCTCCCTTACCACAGGGCCTTGGGGTCATTTCATCTTCCTGAATCTTAGTTTCCATACATATAGAATGATAAGTCTCCAATATAGGGGTTTTCCAACTCTATTTTCTTTAAATTTACCTATTTATCTGTTGTCTGAATCAAAGAAACAGATTAGAGTTTTCCGTTAACATGTATTTTTCTGACAGTATCCTTTTTCTAATTGAGACATCTATTTTCTCTCTTATTTTTAAAAAGTGAGCTCAATATCTGAGCTACTATGAAGCCACTGTCAGTTACTATTATTTCCTGGGAAAGGTTTTCAATTTTCTGTCTAAACTCCTGTGTCTTGTATGGGATAAATCCACCTACTCCGTCTTCAGATTTTATTAATCCACTCTTTATAGCCTTGCTTCTTTGCCTCTCTTTGTTCCACCAGCTCTTAAAATGGTCTTTAAAATGTTCAGTGTTTCAGTAATTGTCCTGGTTTTCACAATTCTCAGTGAATTCAGAATTCACAAACCCATGGACATAGGATTGTTAGATGCCTTGCGTTTCTACTTGAAATGGGTACCTAGAAATGTAAGCCCAGAAGGTATAGTTCGTATCTTTCTTTTTATAGGATACTTGTTTTCATTAGAGAGAGTTTATAAAAGTAATAGAGCATCTAAGGTCTGCTCTAGCAGGAGTTGGACCATGTTTCTTTTGATAGATACCCTAATTCTACATTTGTGCCCTGAGAAAAATATTCGTGAAATGAGAGAAAGAGAGACAGGTTGTATTATGAAGATGGTGATTTTCTGTCTACTTTTTCTTTACTTCTACCAAATTTTAAAATTCCTGGTAGCAAAGACTGTGCCTAATTTATTCATAACTGTTTCTCCAGAGCCTAGCAAAGGCAGGCATATAGAGTACACTCAACAAATAAATATTGGAAAGACAAAAAGTGGTGCCACTGTTTTGTAGATCCTGAGATACAAATACGGTGCTTTTCAGTAGTCCAATATTTAACTACCGTTTCCTAGGCATTTTCTGTATAGCTCATCACTGTGAAGATGAGAAGAGATAACCCTTGATTTTTAGTCACTTAAAAATCCAGTCGAGAGATCACAGGTTTTAATCACAATTATTTGGAATTTATTTTGCTATGTGACAAGAGTCCCTATTCTGTGTCCCATGCTGGCTTCACAGTGCAGGTGTGAGTTCTAACCTTCCTCCACTCCCGAAGTGGCTAGTGAGCTAATAACCGTCCTGGAATGCCACGGGCAGTGTCCCCTGTGGGGTGACCAAACTATTTTCTTTATGAGAACTGGACACAGTTGCATGGACACAACACTTTCCCTTATACCATCCTCGCCCTCAAACTTGTCATCGTCACAACAGTGATAATAATAGCTAACACGTCTCAAATGTTTACTTTGTTTCAGGTTCTGATAAATGGCATCATCCCACACAGCCCTTTGAGGTATTTACTCTTATGTTCCAGATGGAAACAACAACAAAAACTGAGATGCGTAAAGAGAGACTAAGTATCTTGCTTCAGGTCACAGGCTAGAAGGAGAAGAGCTGAATTGGGAACCAATGGATCTTGACCTTGAAATGGTCTGCTCTCCTGCTCTGGGACGGTTACAGTATCTTCCATTGAGTGGATATTCACTGTATGCCGGGCTTGCTCTGCCTGTTGCCTTATTTAATCCTTGTAAGACTCCCTGTGAGACAAGCATTTTTATTACCATTTACAAATGAGTAAGCAGAGGGACATGGAAGGAGAGATAACAGTGATTTCCCCACCCCCCCCCCACACACAGTTGATTATAGGATGAAGGGGGTTGATGGCTCTGGACAGGGTGAGTCTTACACACCCTGCTGTGCAACTTCCTAATCAAAACAAATCACACTCCTCAGCTTGTAGTGATTTTCTACTCTGCCCAGTTGACCTGAGTTGTCCCATTTAATTCCCTTAATAACCCTATGTTACAAGTATTCACTATTACTGTTTTACAAACGAGAAAAGTGAAGGCATAGAGATGTTAAGAAGCTCACATAAATTTGCAGAATTAATAAGTGGTGGAGCTTGGATTTGAACTCAAGCAATATGTCTCCAGTAACCAAGCTCGTAACTGCTGTGCTAAACCATCTCTTAGATCTGGGGGCTGGAAGAACGGATAGCAATACTCAGGAAGAGAGGATGGATCCACTAATGATAAACAACCCTGTGAGGTGGTTACATGTTGAGTTGTGGTGCTTGGCCAGAGTCACCATCTAAAACACCAAGAGGGGTGGGATAGGGAGGGTGGGAGGGAGACGCAAGAGGGAGGAGATATGGGGATATATGTATACGTATAGCTGATTCACTTTGTTATACAGCAGAAACTAACACACCATTGTAAAGCAATTATACTCCAATAAAGATGTTAAAAAAAAAAACAACAATAGAAGCCACCGCCATGAGAAGCCCGCGCACCACAAGGAAGAGTAGCCCTGCTCACCGCAACTAGAGAAAGCCCGCACGCAGCAATGAAGACCCAACACAGCCAAAATAAATAAATTAATTAATTTTAAAAAATAGTCAAGTGGAAATAAGAGCTATGAATAACAATAAAGCAAGAGATGTGGTGGCAAAAATAAATAAATAAATAAATAGATAAATAAAACAGCTTGTGCACTCAAGCTGTACCCTTGGAGCGCTTCTTCTTAAAGGGTCCTGCCCTGGACAGTTGGAGGAGGGCTTACACTCCAATAGCCAGGCTGCTGGTCCCAGCACCTTCATGTGCCGGTTCCTGCCCCATGAATTCCTACTTAAACTTTGGTCCTTCCCTGAAGAAAGGTCTCCCCAACAGCGCCTGCATATGTTTTGCCTCCTGCAGTGACCTGTCAACAAACAGCCTGTTGATTTACAATGTTTCTCCTCCCTTCCTCCCTTCCTTTCTTCCTCCCTTCCTTCTTTCCACTCTCTCATTCTCTTTCTGTCTCGTAATTCTTCTTAGAAGATAAAGAGGGTCTGGTTCTTAGAAGCAAATATTAAATAGATAATGATGCCCACCCCCGCTTGGTTTTCTTTCCTTCCTCCTGACTGTCTCAATAATTGCAAACGGCTTCTTGCAAGCATCAAGAAATACACACACACACACACACACACACACTCACACAGACACTTTTTATTTGCAGAAAGTATTTATACTGCATTAAGTCATTTCTCTCTTCCTCAAAGCCATCCTGTGACATCAAAAAGAAATATTGTTATTTTCATTTCATTCGTGGAATCTTGAGATTCAGGGTCGTTAATGGTAATTCTCTGAGTGATTCTGTGATAGCAGGTGGCTCATCTGAGATCAGTAGCAGAATTTCCTGTGCCAGGTCCAGTGCCCTTCATGCTGTACCAAGTCACCTTGTGAATAATTCCGGACAACACAGGAACAAGAGAAATTCTCCCTTTCATGCTGCCAGTATCTATACAGCACCTACTCTATAATTTATTGTGTCTATAATTATTTATATCGAGGATATCAGAACATTTTAAACTAAGGTCTAGAAAATTGCTTTATTTCTCGTTGTGGAAACTGCTTCTGTATTTAAAACTTACCAAATTTAAATGGTAACAATTATTTCCCTTTTTTTTATTTCAATCAAAAGGATTTAAAATAATAGGCAAAATGTAATCAAATCAAACTATTTTTATCCTCCTTATAAAGTTGGGAAATATTTTAATAAGACGTGAAGGGTAAATTTAGCCATAACAGAGTGAAGAATTAATTTGCTAGTAACCATGTTGATTTTACCAACATGCATATTTGAATAAGGGTAGGAAATGCCTTTCAGAGAGAGACATGTATACTGTATAAATCTCTAGCTGAATTATAATTAACACTATGAAATATGGCAGGCTGAAAAATTTGGAATAGTAAAATATTATAGCAGAACTTACTTCCTTGATATCAAAGAAAGAGTGTGAAGGAGCCAATGAGAGCAAAAGGAAATCTTATTTTATGGATACTTTTCAAAGTTTATCTGTATTAACTGCATTTTATATCAGATGAGTCAAATCCATTTTTAGATCCTCTGCTGAATTGCTGTTTTGAGTGTTTCCTAAAATGGAAACATTCAAGGTACAGCAAAAAACCCCAAGAAAACACTAACATAAAAATCCAAGAATAAAATGTAGTGCTTCAAATAAATCCCAAGCCTTAACTGCTTATGTGAACTACTGATTCCTCTGTACTTATCTAAAATGATCATTATTTGCATCAGGCAGGGTTGAGGTGGTTGGAGGTACCAACTCTTAACAGAACTAGATTTCTGATCCTGACAAACATCTACATCATCAGAAAATATGCATTGTTTATAAATAATTCATGTTATGTCATGGGAAACATTGCTATGAGCATGTTCTTTTTATATGGATGTTTTGTTTTGTTTTCCCCAAGATCATGTAGACTGAACTAAATATTTTCAAGGCTATATTTAAATGTATGCCACCTGAATGTCCTGACTTGGGATGATGATGGAGTTTTTTCAAAGAGAATTGGATGCTTTATTGAGATCTACTGGTACAGCTGTAGTTTATGTGGATGGGTACAATACAGGTATGATTGGGATGAATTCCATCAGACTGCCCCCTTTTTTGGGGGGAAGGGAGAAACATAACTTTTACTGAGTCCAGACTATCCTTTTAACACCTCTTTCTGATGGCCATGATCAGAAAGACTCTTTGTCTTGCTTCTCAGTTGGATAGTTGTTCTCTGGTTGGATGAGATGTTTCATTTCTGAGGTAATGTAATGACACTAAGCATAAACATTTCAATAGAAAAACAAATAAACTTTCCCCATTTGCAATGAGATGACCTCTCAATGTATCATAGGCTAGTTCATTTTCTTGGGCACGTAAGACAGTAAATCCTTGCACAGAATTACGCACCTCAATGAGTGTGTGGACTGTTTGGCCATTACATAGAAGATGTGTGAGGTATGTTGGGAGGTGACCTTTTTTCTTAAAGTCACAATTTAAATAAAATTATTCTTATTGGATACACTATCATCGATTAAATATGCATTTCAAAATATTTTAGGTGGACTTTTAAATAAATAAAGGAATGTTTATTACTTTTGACTTTACAATTTTTAAAGGATATACTACAAAATTAAAAGTTTTACAGGTGCTTTAACATTTTTCTAAATGTCCCAGATTGTAGCCTTATTATCAATGTCTGCGGCTTTATCAAGCTTGAAATAGGTATCGTTGAAAGCGTATATTGTTGTTTGCACTTCCCAAAATATACCATTCCCTGAATTAGTTTTTTTTCTCTCTCTCTTTCTCTTTGTCCTCCCACTCCTCCTTTTCCTCCTCTCTTTTCCTCTCTCTGTCTCTGTCTCTCTCTATCTCTGTCTCTCTTTGACTGTCTCTGTCTCTGTCTCTCTTTCTGATAGTATAAAAGCATAAGTGAAGATAAGTTTTCGGACTTTCTTGCATTTCTTCTTTTTTATCCTGATATGAATCTTTAAAGCCTTTATTCTCCTGCATTGTAAAATAAATGATAACCCAGACTTTACTTCCACATGTCTAAGGATAAGGAACTCGCTCCTAACTAGAGCACCCAATTTAATATTCGGACAGATCTGAAAATCTTTTTTTAGATATATCTTATTATTTTGACCCATTTCAAATCATACAATATAGAGAAAATATAGGTTCAGATTTTCTCCATAGTTTACAGAAATAATAAATGGTAAAAAGCAATAGCACATAATAAGCTGATGAATTTTTAATCTTTCCAATTGAAAACCAAGGAGTCTAACGCTTCTTCTTTTACATGTAAGCTTTTTTCTTTCCTTAATGGTTAAATAAATACCAGAGTCCATTACTCCACTCAATTACTCAATCTGTTATTTCTTTTGTCCTGCTTACAAAGTAACAGCAAGCAATGATTATTTCAAATTTGGCTTCTCTTTGCATATTTTCTTGACAGCTTTAAAAATCGGTCTTTTGAAGTGTGGTGCTTGCTGGGAAGGGATGCATAATTTAGGTCACATAATTTGATAATAAAAACTCCATTTGTCGATGTACAGCCATTGTTATTGGGGTCCATTCTCCAGCAAGGGCTGCAAGTTTTGGTGCTGACTGATGTATGCGTGCTTTTCTTTTATGTAAATCCAGAAAAGAAAAATGCCTTTTAAAATTTCTAAAATACTCAGCATACTCTTTCAGGTTCTACATTCTCAGTGCTAGGGGTCTTTCCTCTGAAACAGCAGCAGAATAAATTGGACAATTCTATCTCGCTTATAATGAACTATGCAAACTCTCCCCCATGAATGGGGCAGAAGGTGAACATATCCTCTTGGGATGTAGGCTGCTGCCTTTGCAAGCCCGATTCAGCTGCCCTCAGCGTGGTAATGCACTCACTGGATTCAGCCCCACCCAGCTCCTGAGTTAATCCCAGTGAAGTCTGATGGAGTACACGGATACTCAGAGGCACCAGCACAGTAGGTGGCTCCAGGATTCCCTATAAAATAGAGTTCAAGGCGGCACTTTTGTGTAAGCTATAGAGTTGGGGTTACTGGTGTAGGGAGACTTGTACTGAAACTGTGTTTGAATAAGAAGGTATCTTTACCAATATTGCCATTTAGGGATACATAAAAGTGCTGAATGTTTTAATAATTTTCTATAATTTTTATGTAAAACTGAGGGCACATTGATTTTGATTGAGAACACCAAATGTTGCAATATCAGGGGATGGAGAGGGTGATATAAAGAATCATGAACCAGAATCTCTTGGTGCTGCAACTGATCTCTAGAACAGATCGTGCTGCATCACCAGGTATCCAGGTAACCTATTCATCGCATTTCTTCTATTACCATAAAGCTGTCTGTGTCTGTCATGTCATGGAAGCATGTCAGTTTGATCTCTTTAAGAAAAAACTTAACAATTTCTTCTTCCATCCAAGATGATACAACAGGAAATCAATTTACCTGACTGCCTGTGTGTGTGTGTGTGTGTATATATATATATATATATATATATATATACACATGCTGAAAAATGGAAAATATTGGTTGGCCAAAAAGTTCATTTGGGTTTTTCTGTAAGATGTTATGGATAAACCCAAACGATCCTTTTGGCCAACCCAATATATAAAGCTGTGATTTTCAAAGCAATGAACATCAGATAATGAAGGACAGTTATACCCTAAGTAAGCTCTGTGATTGCCCCAGCTTACTGGCTGGAGAGTTTCCAGACCACAGAAAAGGTAGGGAGAACCCAGAAAGAGCTTGGCAGTCTTCATGTTTGAGGAGACAGGGCTGAGTATCAGAGAGGAGAAGACTAAACAGAGAAAGAGAAAGAGAGTTCTAGACACCTGCAGAAGATCTCCTTCAAGCCTTCAACTGAACACTGATAACAAGTGTGTGAGTTAATAATCAGAGGGCAGTGAAAGAACCTCCTGAAGGATTGGAGGGAATAAATCTTAGGCTCAGACAATCCTAGATATGATTACTGTTCCCACCAGTTAGATTGGAAAAACTCTTAATTCATGGAATATCAAGTAGAGGACTTTGAAGAGTTTTGTCTTAGCACAACATTAGGGCACAAAATTAGCCATAGACTCAGTGATGTTCTTGTCCTACTTAATGAAGCTTAAAAGCAAGTACCAAAAATATCTGTAATAAATTAGCTGAGATCCAGAACAAAGTTCAAGAATATTTATTTCAAGATGTACAAAAATAGCCAACACACGAGATACAATTCACAACGTCTGGTATCCAATGAAAAATGACCATTTATGCAAAGATGCAGGAAAATATGAGGCTTAGTGAGTGGAAGTATCAATCTATTGAAACCAACCCAGAAAGACGCAGATGATAGAATTGGTAGGTAAAGACACTGAAACAGTTATTATAACTGTAGTTGACATGTTCCCAAGGTAGAAGGAATACTGAGAAAGTCAAGTAGAGATATGGAAAATATATCAAATGCCTAAATCAGACCTACTGAAGATGGAAAATACAATATCTAGGTTGAAAACTACCCTGGATGGGATGAATAGAATATGGCATATTTCTTAGTAAAAATAAGGTTGAATCTCACAATAACCATACTGAGTAAAAGAAGCCAGACAACAATAGATACATACTTGTATGATTCCATTTACAGAAATATCTAGAAAATGCAAACTAATCTATAGTAACAGAAAGCAGATCATCCACAGCTTGTAATGATGGGGGGGGCAATGAGGGCAGATAGAGGAACTATAAAGGGCCACAAGGAAGCCTTGGGTGTGATGTGTATGTCTGTTGTCTTTTTGTGGTGATAGATTTGTGAGTATATACATATGTCAAAACATCATATCGTATATTTTAAACATTTACACCTTAGTGTATATCAATACACCTGTTAAGAATATAAATAAATTATGTATGAAACAGAAATACTAACCATTTATAAAATGTATATATGTAAATAGTAAGGAAAGGTTGCATATGAGAACGTGGGATGTAGCTAAACTGAAAATATGAGGCCAATGTATGACACTAAATGCCTATATTAACCAAGAGGAAAGGCGTAAGTATTACTGAGTAACAATTCAAATTTAAAAATTTAAGAAAGAAATAATTCAAACACAAAATAGGAGAAAATAATAAAGCTCAGAACAGAAATTAATGACATATAAGCTTAAGTTGCAATAGAGAAAAGAACAAAATCCAAAATTGTATTTTTTTAAAGATTAAGGAAATAGATCTCTGATCAAGGAAAAATAATTGAGCACAAATAAACATAATGGGAAATATAAAACCTGGCATGAGCACAGGTCAGCAGAAATAGGAAAGATAGAGAAATATTATGGACAACTTTCCGCCAAACAGTTAGAAAATTTCAATGACCTTAACAATTAGAAATTATAGCTAATCAAGTAGTGTACCGACATTCTAAAGAAGTACAAAATATAAATAACACTACTATAATTAAAATAATTGATGTTATTGGTAAATTATTCACTTAAAATGTGCAAACAAAATCTTAGCACATCAGATTATTTTACAAATAAACTTACAGGTAAGTTCTATTAAATATTCAAAGACATAAACATAATTTGAAGAAAGGGAAAAAATAAGCATTCTTTAATCTATATTATGAGTCTAGTATTATCTTCATACCAAAATATAGTGTAAGAAAGTTCTTTTTCTTAAATCTTATTAGCATCTATCTTCCTATGTTCTTTTCCTCTTTGCATGATTTACTGTCTGAAACCAGGGAGAAAATACCAAATTATTTTTCCAAGTTCAGTCCCTTTAAACATGTGAGTGACTTTATCTGCTCCAATTTTTCCTTCTCAAATCTAAACAACAATCTGTTAAAATTATTTGTGTCAAACCAAATTGCAGTATACACAGAGAAGTAAAGAAGTACTGTCCTCACCTACTGGAGTCTTTTTCTCTTAAGAAAGTCCTTAAAGAGTCAAGAATTGCAGAAATTCAATGTGAAACTGGGAATTCCGGCTTATATAAAATATAAGGGAAAATCCTTCTCTCCCTCTCTTCTCCACCACAAATCCTTCCTCTAATGCCTCCCGCTCTGCCTCTATACCCTTCAGGTTTGGCTCTCAGGATTTTCTGCCTCAAGTTAACTCCTGTCATCATCATGTCCAATTATAATGCATCTCTTAAACAGAGTTCGTATCCTAGAAGGTAAAAGATGGCGTCTGAGCAGTCACCTCTTCTCGTGGGATCTTTGGCTAATCCATTATTAAAACCCATCATCTTGGAACAAAATGTCAGGTGCTCTTTTTACCACTATACAGTGTGTGATCATTGGGTGTCAGTCTCTTTCTTTTTGGTCCAGTTTCTAGTTTTCACAGAATGATGATTTTCCTTATAAAGTCCTGCATCTACTCCTCTCTACTATCCTAGGTAGAGAGGAAAAGATATCTATGTTAATAGATGTCTACTAAACATATGAAACAATAGCAGTACATATTTTTCAGAAAATTAAAGCCCTCTCTTTTTTAGGAGACAAAGTTGAGGGAAGAAACAGAATGCATACATGTCAACAACGATGTCACATTTTTATTTTGCTTCAATGTGCTTATAGAAGTCACCAATGTTACACTTTTCTTAAGATTATTACATATCCATATGTTTTCTGTTATCATTTTAGCTACTTCTGCATACTTTTAAACCCCAGAATCCCATAATTATTTGCGTTCAATACGTGTAAGGAATCTAGTAAAGTCTGTGGAAGATGCATATGTTCATAGTAATGAGTATCTATAAACAACTACCTTTCTGCCATCAGAATTTCTGTACTATATGCCTAAGAGATTTATACGATATTTCAATCCCGCTAGAATTGTCACTCCTCCAAACACTTCTGTTCATCAGAGAGTATCTTTCCTAGTTGAATTCCTCCTAGGCAACTCTCTCATGATCAATAGCTTTGTTATCCAACAGATGTAACCAGTGCTTAATAGATCCCTTGCGAGTGGCATCATGTAGGTCTCGTTTATTGTAACATTGATCCAGGGAATTTCTTATTCTTGCTGGTCCCAAGGGTTTGGAGCATCTGCCTCTTGCTATCTCCTGACTTTTAATGTCTTTTGTTCAATTTATTACTATGGTAGCTTGGTTTTCTGGGAAAGGTAAGTGCATGCATGTACATATGCATGCCATTGATTAAAATGAGTTATCAATCTTAATGGGTGATGTTGTGCACTGTTCATCCAAAAAAACAGAACATCAGTAACACATTTGTATTGAGTGAAAAATCAACCTCATTCTATTGTTTATTCTTTTTGTTTTGTTTTGTTTTGTTTTGTTTTTTTTAACATTTTCATTGGAATATAATTGCTTTACAATGTTGAGTTAGTTTCTGCTGTATAACAAAGTGAATCAGCTATATGTATACATATATCCCCATATCCCCTCCCTCTTACATCTCCCTCCCACCCTCCCTATCCCACCCCTCTAGGTGGTCACAAAGCACTGGGCTGATCTCCCTGTGCTATGCAGCTGCTTCCCACTAGCTATCTATTTTACATTTGGTAGTGTGTATATGTCAATGCCACTCTCTCACTTCATTCCATCTTACTGTTCCCCCACCGCTGTCCTCAAGTCCATTCTCTACGTCTGCGTCTTTATTCCTGTCCTACCCCTAGGTTTTTCAAAACCATTTTATTTTTAGATTCCATATATATGTGTTAGCATACGGTATTTGTTTTTCTCTTTCTGACTTACTTCACTCTGTATGACAGACTCTAGGTCCATCCACCTCACTACAAATAACTCAATTTCATTTCTTTTTATGGCTGAGTAATATTCCATTGTATATATGTACCATATCTTCTTTATCCACTCATCTGTTGATGGACACATAGGTTGCTTCCATGTCCTGGCTATTGTAAATAGTGCTGCAGTGAACATTGTGGTACATGACTCTTTTTGAATTATGGTCTTCTCAGGGTACATGCCCAGGAGAGGGATTGCTGGGTCATAAGGTAGTTCTATTTTTAGTTTTTTAAGGAACCTCTATACTGTTCTCCATAGTGGCTGTATCAATTTACATTCCCACCAGCACTGCAAGAGGGTTCCCTTTTCTCCACACCCTCTCCAGCATTTCTTGTTTCTAGATTTTTGATGATGGCCATTCTGACCGGTGTGAGGTGACACCTCACTGTAGTTTTGATTTGCACTTCTCTAATGATCAGTGATGTTGAGCATCCTTTCATGTGTTTGTTGGCAATCTGTATATCTTCTTTGGAGAAATGTCTATTTAGGTCTTCTGCCCATTTTTGGATTGGGTTGTTTGTTTTTTGATATTGAGCTGCATGAGCTGCTTGTATACTTTGGAGATTAATCCTTTGTCAGTTGCTTTATTTGCAAATATTTTCTCCCATTCTGAGGGTTGTCTTTTCATCTTGTTTATGGTTTCCTTTGTTGTGAAAAAGCTTTTAAGTTTCATTAGGTCCCATTTGTTTATTCTTGTTTTTATTTCCATTTCTCTAGGAGGTGGGTCAAAAAAGATCTTGCTGTGATTTATGTCAAAGAGTGTTCTTCCTATGTTGTCCTCTAAGAGTTTTATAGTGTCTGACCTTCCATTTAGGTCTTTAATCCATTTTGAGTTTATATTTGTGTATGATGTTAGGGAGTGTTCTAATTTCATTCTTTTACATGTAGCTGTCCAGTTTTCCCAGAACCACTTATTGAAGAGGCGGTCTTTTCTCCATTGTATATTCTTGCCTCCTTTAACAAAGATAAGGTGACCATATGTGCATGGGTTTATCTCTGGACTTTCTATCCTGTTCCATTGATATATGTTTCTGTTTTTGTGCCAGTACCATACTGTCTTGATTACTGTAGCTTTGTAGTAGAGTGTGAAGTCAGGGAGCCTCATTCTTCCAGCTCTGTTTCTCTTTCTCAAGATTGCTTTGGCAATTCGGGGTCTTTTGTGTTTCCACACAAATTGTGAAATTTTTTATTCTAGTTCTGTGAAAAATGCCATTGGTATTTTGAAAGGGATTGCACTGAATCTGTAGATTGCTTTGGGTAGTATAGTCATTTTCACAATGTTGATTCTTCCAATCCAAGAACATGGTATATCTCTCCATCTGTTTGTATTGTCTTTAATTTCTTTCATCAGTGTCTCATAGTTTTCTGCATACAGGTGTTTTGTCTCCTTAGGTAGGTTTATTCCTAGGTATTTTATTCTTTTTGTTGCAGTGGTAAATGGGGGTGTTTCCTTAATTTCTCTTTTAGATTTTTCATCATTAGTGTATAGGAATGCAAGAGATTTCTGTGCATTAATTTTGTATCCTGCTAAGTTACCAAATTCATTGGTTAGCTCTAGAATTTTTCTGGTAGCATCTTTAGGATTCTCTATGTATAGTATCATGTCATCTGCAAACAGTGACAGCTTTACTTCTTCTTTTCCGATTTGGATTCCTTTTATTTCTTTTTCTTCTCTGATTGCTGTGGCTAAAACTTCCAAATCTATGTTGAATATTAGTGGTGAGAGTGGGCAACCTTGTCTTCCTCCTGATCTTAGAAGAAATGGTTTCAATTTTTCACCATTGAGAATGATGTTGGCTGTTGGTTTGTCATATATGGCCTTTATTATGTTGAGGTAGCTTCCCTCTATGCCTACTTTCTGGAGGGATTTTTATCATAAATGGGTGTTGAATTTTGTTGAAAGCTTTTTCTGCATCTATTGAGATGACCATATGGTTTTTATCCTTCAATTTGTTAATATGGTGTATCATATTAATTGATTTGTGTATATTGAAGAATCCTTACATTCCTGGGATAACCCCACTTAATCAAGGTGTATGATCCTTTTAATGTGCTGATGGATTCTGTTTGCTAGTATTTTGTTGAGGATTTTTGCATCTATGTTCATCAGTGATATTGGCCTGTAGTTTTCTTTCTTTGTGACATCTTTGTCTGGTTCTGGTATCAGGGTGATGGTGACCTTGTAGAATGAGTTTGGGAGTGTTCCTGCCTCTGCTATATTTTAGAAGAGTTTGAGAAGGATAGGTGTTAGCTCTTCTCTAAATGTTTGATAGAATTTGCCTGTGAAGCCATCTGGTCCTGGGCTTTTGTTTGTTGGAAGATTTTTAATCTCAGTCTCAATTTCAGTACTTGTTATTGGTCTAATTATATTTTCTATTTCTTCCTGGTTCAGTCTCAGAAAGATGTGCTTTTCTAAGAATTTGTCCATATCTTCCAGGTTGTCCATTTTATTGGCATATAGTTGCTTGCAGTAATATCTCATGATCCTTTGTATTTCTGCAGTGTCAGTTGTTACTTCTTTTTCCTTTCTAATTCTGTAGATTTGAGTCTTCTCCCTTGTTTTCTTGATGAGTCTGGCTAATGGTTTATCAATTTTGTTTATATTGTCAAAAAACCAACTTTTAGTTTTATTGATCTTTGCTATCATTTCCTTCATTTCTTTTTCATTTATTTCTGATCTGATCTTTATGATTTCTTTCCTTCTGCTAACTTTGGGGTTTTTTTGTTCTTCTTTCTCTAATTGCTTTAGGTGTAAGTTTAAGTTGTTTATTTGAGATGTTTCTTGTTTCTTGAGGTAGTATTGTATTGCTATAAACTTCCCTCTTAGAATTGCTTTTGCTGCATCCCATATGTTTTGTGTCGTCATGTTTTCATTGTCATTGGTTTCTAGGTATTTTTTGATTTCCTCTTTGATTTCTTCAGTGATCCCTTGGTTATTTATTAGCATATTGTTTAGCCTCCATGTGTTTGTATTTTTTACAGTTTTTTTCCCTGTAATTGATATCTAGTCTCATAGCGTTGTGTTCGGAAAAGATACTTGATATGATTTCAATTTTCTTAAATTTACCAAGGCTTGATTTGTGACCCAAGTTATGATCTATCCTGGAGAATGTTCCATGAGCACTTGAGAAGAAAGTGTATTCTGTTGTTTTTGGATGGAATGTCCTATAAACATCAACTAAGTCCGTCTTGTTTAATGTGTCATTTAAAGCTTGTGTTTCCTTATTTATTTTCATTTTGGATGATCTGTCCAATGGTGAAAGGGGGTGTTAAAGTCCCCTACTATGATTGTGTTACTGTCGATTTCCCATTTTATGGCTGTTAGCATTTGCCTTATGTATTGTGGTGCTCCTTTGTTGGGTGCATAAATATTTACAGTTGTTACATCTTCTTGTTGGACTGATCCCTTGATCATTATGTAGTGCCCTTCTTTGTCTCTTGTAAGAGTCTTTATTTTAAAGACTATTTTGTCTGATATGAAAATTTCTACTCCAGCTTTCTTTTGATTTCCATTTGCATGGAATATCTTTTTCTATTCCCCCACTTTCACTCTGTCTGTGTCCCTAGGTCTGTAGTGGGTCTCTTTCAGATAGCATATATACAGGTCTTGTTTTTGTATCCATTCAGCCAGTCTATGTCTTTTGGTTGGAGCATTTAATCCATTTACATTTAAGGTAATTATCGATATCTGTGTTCCTATTACCATTTTCTTAATTGTTTTGGGTTTGTTATTGTAGGTCTTTTCCTTCTCTTGTGTTTCCTGCCTAAAGAAATTCCTTTAGCATTTGTTGTAAAGCTGGTTTGGTGGTGCTGAATTCTCTTTACTTTTACTTCTCTGTAAAGGTTTTAATTTCTCCATCGAATCTGAGTGAGATCCTTGCTGGCTAGAGTAATCTTGGTTGTAATCTAGGTTTTCCCTTTCATCACTTTAAATATGTCCTGCCACTCCCTTCTGGCTTGCAGAGTTTCTGCTGAAAGATCAGCTGTTAACCTTATGGGGATTCTCTTGTATGTTATTTGTTCCTTTTCCCTTGCTGTTTTTAATATTTTTTCTTTGTATTTAATATTTGATAGTTTGATTAATATGTGTCTTGGCATGTTTCTCCTTGGATTTATCCTGTATGGGACTCTCTGTGCTTCCTGGACTTGATTGACTATTTCCTTTCCCATGTTAGGGAAGTTTTCAACTATAATCTCTTCACATATTTCCTCAGACCCTTTCTTTTTCTCTTCTTCTTCTGGGACCCCTATAATTTGAACGTTGTTGCGTTTACTGTTGTCCCAGAGGTCTCTGATACTGTCCTCAATTCTTTTTATTCTTTTTTCTTTATTCTGCTCTGTGGTAGTTATTTCCACTATTTTATCTTCCAGGTCACTTATCTGTTGTTCTTCCTCAGTTATTCTGCTATTGATTCCGTCTAGAGAATTTTTAACTTCATTTATTGTGTTGTTCACCATTGTTTGTTTGCTCTTTAGTTCTTCTAGGTCCTTGTTAAACGTTTCTTGTACTTTCTCCATTTTATTTCCAAGATTTGGGATCATCTTTACTATCATTACTCTGAATTCTTTTTCAGGTAGACTGCCTATTTCCTCTTCATTTGTTTGGTCTGGTGGGTTTTTACCTTGCTCTTTCATCTGCTGCATATTTCTCTGTCTTCTCATTTTGCTTAACTTACGGTGTTTGGGTTCTCCTTTTCGCAGGCTGCTGGTTCATAGTTCCTGTTATTTTTGGTGTCTGCCCCAAGTGGGTAAGGTTGGTTCAGTGGCTTGTGTAGGCTTCCTTGTGGAGGGGACTGGTATTTGTGTTGTGGTGGGTGGGGCTGGCTCTTGTCCTTCTGGTGGGCAGGACCGCATTCGATGGTGTGTTTTGGGGTGTCTGTGAACTTAGCATGATTTTAGGCAGCCTCTTTGCTAATGGGTGGGGTTGTGTTCCTATCTTGCTAGTTGATTGGCATGGGGCATCCAGCACTGGAGCTTGCTGGCTGTTGGGTGGACCTGGGTCTTAGCATTGAGATGGAAATCTCTGGGAGAGCTCTTGCCGATTGATGTTATATGGGGCTGGGAAGTCTCTGGTGGTCCAATGTCCTGTACTCGGCTCTCTCACCTCAGAGGTTCAGGCCTGACCCCAGGCCAGAGAACCAAGACCCTGTCAGCCACATGGCTTAGAAGAAAAGGGAGAAAAAAAGAAAAAAAAGTAAATAGAAATAAAAATACTAAATAGTAAATTAAAAAATTTTTTAAATTATTAACATAAAAAATAATAATTAAAGAAAAAAGAAGAGAGCAACCAAACCAATAAACAAATCCACCAATGATGACAAGCGCTAAAAACTTAACTAAGATAAACATAAATATCAGAAACAAATCAGTAGCAGACAGGAAACCCCAAGTCTACAGTTGCTCCTAAAGTCCACCTCCTGAATTTGGGATGATTCGTTGTCTATTCAGGTATTGCACAGATGCAGGCACATCAAGTTGTTTGTGGAGCTTTAATCCGCTGCTCCTGAGGCTGCTGGGAGAGATTTCCCTTTCTCTTCTTTGTTGGCACAGCTCCCGGGGGGTTCAGTTTTGGATTTGGACCCGCCTCTGCGTGTAGGTCGCCTGAGGGCATCTGTTCTTCGCTCACACAGGACGGGGTTAAAGGAGCAGCTGCTTCGGGGGCTCTGGCTCACTCAGGCGGGGGGGAGGGAGGGGCACAGAGGAGGCGGGACGAGCCTGCGGCGGCAGAGGCGTCGTGACGTTGCACCAGCGTGAGGCGCGCCGTGCGTTCTCCCGGGGAAGCTGTCCCTGGATCACGGGACCCTGGCCGTGGCGGGCTGCACCGGCTCCCGGGAGGGGCGGCGTGGAGAGTGACCTGTGCTCGCACACAGGCTTCTTGGTGGCGGCAGCAGCAGCCTTAGCGTCTCATGCCCGTCTCTGGGGTCCGCGCTGATCGCCGCGGCTCGCGCCCATCTCTGGAGCTCCTTTAAGCGGCGCTCTGACTCCCCTCTCCTCGCGCACCAGGAAACAAGGAGGCAAGAAAAAGTCTCTTGCCTCTTCGGCAGCTGCAGACTTTTTCCCGGACTCCCTCCCGGCTAGCTGTGGTGTACTAGCCCCCTTCAGGCTGTGTTCACGCCGCCAACCCCAGTCCTCTCCCTGCGATCCGACCGAAGCCCGAGCCTCAGCTCCCAGCCCCGCCCGCCCCGGCGGCTGAGCAGACAAGCCTCTCGGGCTGGTGAGTGCTGGTGGGCACCGAGCCTCTGTGCGGGAATCTCTCCGCTTTGCCCTCCGCACCCCTGTGGCTGCGCTCTCCTCCGCGGCTCCGAAGCTTCCCCCCTGCGCCCACGGCAGTCTACGCCTGCGAATGGGTTCCTAGTGTGTGGACACCTTTCCTCCTTCACGGCTCCCTCCCACTGGTGCAGGTCCCGGCCCTATTCTTCTGTCTCTGTTATTTCTTTTTTCTTTTGCCCTACCCAAGTACATGGGGAATTTCTTGCCTTTTGGGAGGTCTGAGGTCTTCTGCCAGCGTTCAGTGGGTGTTCTGTAGGAGTTGTTCCACATGTAGATGTATTTTTGATCTATTTGTGGGGAGGAAGGTGATCTCCACATCTTACTCCTCTGCCATCTTGAAGGTCCCCCCTCTATTGTTTATTCTTTCATTCATGTGTTCATATTATTAAAATTATGTCTCTACCCTCAGGCAGACCCGGTACTGGTCTGTAAACTGACAATAGTCAGACATGTCCTCATGGAACTCAGCATCTTGAGGTAAGTGTGTGTAATTACCTGTCCTTACATTTGGTATTTGGAGTCCATACATTTCATGAAAAATTGCATTTCCTAGCAAGCTTGGAAATAGTGTTTTAAAACATTGCCTATTGTACTTTATATATGAGGACTATTATGGAAACCTGTCACTTACCCCCTTTTTACAGTCAATTATTTACCTGTCTGTCTGTCTGTCTAATCTGACTGTCTTAAGGAAGACTCTGAGACAAGGACTTGGAAGCGGGCAGCTTGTTTGGAGATGATTTCAGGAAGTGCAAGACAGGGAGTGGGAAAGTGAAAAGGGGGATGGGAAAAACCAATAAACAGTGCATCAGTGAGTAGCTTTACCCCTCTGAACAACTGGAACGCAAACCCACAGAGGTCTCTTTGAGAAACCTTAGCATTTTCCGACCAAAATCTGGAGAGGCTGAGGTCATTTATCGCTGACTCCAATCCCCTAGCTGTTCAACATTGATCCTGGCAGTATTAGCTTCCTGCTACTTGCAGGACAGAAAAAGCTTGTGTGTTCAGAGCAAGCCCTCGAACAAAGAAGTCAGGGAGAGATACATTGTCATCTTGCTGGTAATTATCTACTAGAGATGCAGGTGAACTCAAAGGTGGTCAAGAGAGTAGGGATTGCAACAGACACTCCTGCTACACTATCTATGTATTCTTATATTTAATGAAAATCTCTAGTTATCTCTGCAGGTGGAAGGTGCTGACGGCCAGGAGAGAGAAGTGGGATGTACTTTGTACTGGATTGCACAGGAACTTGTGGGCAGTTCAGGACTAGAAATGAGAAATACTGGGTTTTGGTCTAAGCTCTGACTACATGACAGCAATTCTTCTATTTTGTTACAGCTGCTGTTCCTCTTCCTCCTCCTCCCCCTCCCCCTCCTCTTCCTCCTTCCACTATTATCTAGATGACTGCTTTCTCACTATTACACTACTATTAAGCTTATTTGCCCTTCTATCTACAATATCCCCATTCCAAGATGAACTCAAATATAGAAGACATAGCCAGTCAGTGTTTTATAAACTGCATGGTAATGGGAGAGACTTGTGGAAATTTAAGTAGGAATTGAAGAAAAGGAAATAGCAGGTAGAACTGAATCCACTATGAAACAAGAGGAAAAAGAAAGTTAAACCCCTTCCATCCATCTGAGATTCTGATGGCCATTCCTCTCAAATGCATTCACATTAACCCCAAATTCTCACTAGACATATGGACCCTGTGAAGATTCAAAATGCCCCTCTGAGAAACAAACTCACTCTGCACCCCCATTAGATCAATGATCTGGAAAGGCAAAGGTCTGTGGTTTTGACGTTTGATTGATAAGAATAATATGCTCAATATTTCCAACTGTGCTGATATGTTGATATTTGACTTTTTCAGAAAAAAAAAATACAAAAGGAATTTTTTTTCTTAAAGGGAAAACCAACCAGCTGTTTTCTGATCTGTTAAAAGAAATTACAGTATTTTTCATTACCACCAGAGATACTTTATGGGTCTGTGTTATTTATTGACCCACAAAATCTCAGTTTGGGTGCAGCATCTGGCTGCTCAATGAAGTCTAACATTTTACACACTTTTCCACCTGGACTCACCAGAAAACACAAATCTAAACTTGATATAAATGCCAAATACTCCTTTATGTCAGATTAATTTATTTCCAAACTTCTGTAAAACTGGTAGGCTACCAAGATCCTCTAGATTAAGTTCCCATCCCAGCCCTCAACCCCACCATATCCTCGTGCCAGTATGGGTTCCTGCACCGATTTGCCATTTTAAATGAGGACAAAGGTGAAAAACAGGTGACTAAAGGAGGGGGTGTCACTCAGGAAAGGCAATGACACCATCTTCCCAGCATCCTGGTCTTAACCTGTCCTCCAGCTCTCGTTGTTGAGGTCACTTATACTCGCCTGTGTGAGCAATGCAACCAACTCCCCCTCAGGTTTTCCTTTGCAGGGGAGGTCTGAGGGGCCATGGGTGGTCTGGGCACAGGTTCAGAACCTGGTTATGTGCCTGACTCACAATCAATACACATAATCCATTTTATTAAATTGAATACGAGGTGTTTGTACCTGACCAATTCTCTGTTAATAGTTTCCATCTCAACTGGACTGAACACTTCCTGAGGACAGCAATGTGACTGTCATTTATAACTGCAGATGCTGTGCTTAGCACCGTGCCTGGTATATGAAGGTACGTACTACATATTCTGAGATAAATTCATAGCAATGCTAATTGGTTTCTTTAAGAGCAGTGTTATGAGGAAGCCTCCACCTCATTCCCTAGTTCTCTCCCTCTGAATCCCTGCCTTCGAACACTAGCCTGAGGCTTGCCTGCAACTGACAGATTTCTGGCCCCTTCATGTCATCCCAAAGCTGGGAATCTTTATCTATTGTTCTGGTTTCTTTCGATGTATCCTGTCAGGCACATTGAACACACACTATCTGTCCCATGAGACCACATGCTTTCCTGATATGATTCAATGCTTACCTCTGGGGTTTACTGTTTCATTACCTATACCTACTCCTGTCATCAGCTATTTAACTCCACACGAGTTACTCTCATCTCCCTGAGTATCTTGGTTTACTCCATATCTCAGCCAGTTATAAAGTTTCTCCATCTCCTCTAACCCACACTTTGCCTGAAGTCCATGTGAAATGTCAGGGTTCTTGCAAGATAAACCTACCAGCTTTCAGTTGGGATATTAGAAGTCACTTACTGACTACGATCCAGAGGTGGTAAAGGATTAATGTTATGTGATTCTCTAATAACTAACACCTCAGAACTAAATGGATTCATAAGCCTTGATGCTGACATTTGTTAGCTGTGTGATCTTACATTGTGTCACTTAACTCTATTTAAATATAAATTTTCTCATAAGAGAAAATGATGATGGTGATGATGAGGATAATAATAGGTAGTTAGAAGATTAAGTGACTGTGTATGAAAATGTGTAGATTAGTGCCTGAAACACAATAAACACGCATGATTCATATGATTAACATTTACATTTTAAAAATACATATTTTATGTGAATACATTTTAATTGCATAAACTGCATACTATATTTCAGAAAATTCATCTGGCCAGGTGATCTTACTTATACCCTCTCACTATCCACTTGAAGCCCCATAATAACACTGAATGCCATGCTTTTTATTCCTTTTTGGCGGTTGAAGAAGTTGAGGGTCACGGGGCTGAACTTGTTCATACATAATTAGCAAGTGGAAAACATATAATTTTAATCCCTTTCTTTTGACATATTTCCAAAGCCATTCAATCAAAAAAATTCTATCAAAATCCCCCTATAGTAATTACCCTATTTCCCTATCTTGGCAGAAAGTTTTAAGTAACAGGACAAATTTTGTGAGCATCATTTTTTTGCCATTTTAAAACTAAACTTTAAAAAGGTTTTTGAGATAATTTATAAATCCACGTGCAGTTGTGAACTGTAATACAGAGAGATCCTATGTGCATTTTACCCAGTTTTACCCGTGGAAACATCTTGCAAAACTATAGTACAATGTGGTAACCAGGATACTGACATTGATACAGTCAAGGTACAGAATATTTCCATTATCATAAGGATTCCTCATGTGGATCTTTTATAGCTAAACGCCCTTCCATCACACCCCTGCACTATCCCTAACCCTTCCTAACCACTAATCTCTTCCCCATCTCTATAGCTTTATCATTTCAACAATGTTATATAAATGGAATTGGATGTAACAGATGATTTTTTTTTCCTACTCAAATTTGTCTGGAGATGCATCCAAATGTTTGTATGTATCTATAGTGTGTTGCTTTTTTTCTTTTTTTTTTAAAGATTTATTGATTGATTGATTGATTGTTATGTTGGGTCTTCCTTTCTGTGCTAGGGCTTTCTCTAGTTGCGGCAAGCGGGGGCCACTCTTCATCGCGGTGCGCGGGCCTCTCACTATCGCGGTCTCTCTTGTTGCGGAGCACGGGCTCTAGAGCGCAGGCTCAGTAGTTGTGGCTCACGGGCCCAGTCGCTCCGCGGCATGTGGGATCTTCCCAGACCAGGGCTCGAACCTGTGTCCCCTGCGTTAGCAGGCAGACTCCCAACCACTGCGCCACCAGGGAAGCCCCAGTGTGTTGCTTTTTATCACTGAGTAGGATCCCATATTATGGATGGACCACAGCTTGATTAGCTGTTTACTCATTGAAGGACATCTGGGTTGGGTCAAGTTTGGGGCTATTACAAATAAATCTACTGTGAAGATTTATGTACAGATTTTTGTGTGAGCATAGGTTTTCATTTCTATGATAAATGCACAGGAATCTATTGCAAGAAACTGGCAAACTGTTTTCCAGAGCATCTGTACTATGTACATGCCCACCAAGGATGTATTAGTGGCCTAGTTTCTCCACATCCTTGTGATCATTTTGTGTTGTCACTATTTTTATTTTAGTCATTCTGATAGGTTTGTAGTACTATCTCATTGTGCTTTTAATTTGCATTTCTCTAATGTCTAATGATGTTGAACACCTTTTCATAGGCTCATTTGCCATCTGTAAATTCTCTTTGGTGACTTCTCATTTTATACTTTTTTTTTTTTTTCCATTTTTCAGTTGGATTATTTGTTCTTTACTTTTGAGTTTTCAGAGTTCTTTATTTATGGTAGATACTAGTAGGATACATAGTTTGCAAATATTTTCTACCAGTCTATAACTTATCGTTTCATCCATCTAACAGTCTTTGGCAGAGAAACAGTTTTTACTTTTGATGAGGTCTAATATATCAATATTTTATATTATGGTTCATAGTTTTAATGCCAAGTCTAGGAACTTTTGCCTAGTTCTAGATCTTTAAGATTTTTCTCCTATTGTTTTCTTCGTAAACTTTTATAGCTTTATAGTTTTACACTGAAGTCTGTGATCAATGTTGAGTTATATTTATGTAAGTTGTGAAGTTTAGGTCAAGGCCACTATTTTTTTTTTTTTATTCCTTCAGCACCATTTGGTAAATAGACTGTTCTTCCCTACATGAATTGCTTTTTACCCTTTTGAAAAAACCAGTTATATGTTGTACATGTGTCTGAGTCTCTTTCTGGTTTCTCTCTTCTGTACCATTGATCTATGTGTCTATCCACCTGCCAATACCACACTGCCTTGAGTATTAGCTATTTAATAAGTCTTAATCCCACCACCATTTTCTACTTTTTCAAAATTGTTATAGCTATTCTAGTTTGTCTCTCCATATACATTTTACAAGCTAGTCTATATCTACGGGTAATCTTGATTGTGTTTCAATAGGCATCGTGTTAAACCCATTTATCAATTTGAGGAAAATTGAAATATTTCCTATGTGGTGTCTTCCAATTCATTACCATTATATTTCTCTTCATTTCTTTATATCTTCATTGATTTCTTTAATCAGCATTGTGTAGTTTTTACCATACAAGTCCTGAATGTGTATTATTAGGTTTATGCCTAAGTATTTTATTTTTTTAATGATTGTAAATGGTATTCTATCTTTAATTTTGTTTCCAGATGTTCATTGCTAGTGTACACATATACATTGATTTTTGTATGTCAATTCTGTATCCTGTCATCTTACTGAATTCACTTTTTACTTCTAGGAGTTATTGTCTATGTTGTTTGGTATTTTCTATGTACATAATCATGCCATCTGCAAATAGGAACAGTGTTATTGCCTTCTTTATCATCTGTTTGCCTTTGATTTCCCTTTCTTGTCTCATACTGGCTAGATCTTCTAGTATTATGTTGAATAAGAGCGGGGAGAGCAAACATCTTCGCCTTGATCATAATCTTAGGGGGGAAACATTAACTTTTTCACTTCATTTTTAAATATCATGATATCTGGAGGCTTTTTGTAGATTTTTTTTTTTTTATCAAGTTAAGGAAATCTCCCATTACTCCTAGTTTTCTGAGAGTTACCGAGAACGGGTGCTGAGTTTTGCCAGATGCTTTTTCTACATCAGTTGATATGATTATGTGATGCTTTTATTGGTTTTCAGGTATTAAATTCATTTTGCATCATGGACTTAATTCCACTGCTCAGGTTGTATAATTCTTGTTGCATGTGATTCCATGTACTGATACTTTATTAAGGATTTTTACATCTATATTCATAAGCAATATTGATCTGTAATTCTTTTTGTTCTTTATTTGGTTTTGATATCAGGGTGATATAGCTTCATAAAATAAGTTAAGCAGTGTTCTCTCCTTTTCTGTTTTCTGGAAAAGTTTTTGTAGAATTGGTGCTAATTCTTCACTAAACATTTGGTAGAATTCTCTGGTTTATGTTCGTCATATTATTAATTTTTTAACTTGTTTTCCCTGTTTTTTATTTTTATGTCATTCTTTGGGTTACTTGCACAGTTTGGGGAATTCATTTTGATTTCTGCATAGTGTTTTTGAGTGTAACCCTTTGTATAACTTTTTAAGTGGTGGCTCTATGTATTACCTCATACATACATAACTTATCATAGCATATTGGTTTTGACATTTTATCAGTTCCAGTGAAACATAGAAACTTTTCCTTTATGTTCCTTTATCCTCCCTTATTTGTGATATAGTTGTCTTAAATATTTTCTCCATATGCATTTATAACCTCCTTCAATAGTGTTATAATTTTTAACACCCTTAAACCTAGAAAACTTAAGAGGGAAAGAAAAAGTCTATTATATTTACCTATACATTTGCTTTCTGTGTGTTTTTCTCACAGATTGTCTCATTTGATTCTCACATCATTTCCTAAAGTAGATATGACATTGTTATTTTCTTCCACAGACAACAATCTTAGTTTTATAAAGAGACTCATTGTCCTAGCTTACTAGCTCCTAAATGACATAACCAGCATTTGAATTCCAAATCTAGGACTCTTTTTTTTTTTACTCCAACAGACTGCCTTTCTAAAGGAATACTGCAAGGATTAAGATAGGCTCCTACAGGACAGTCAGACTGGGTTTGAATCCATATTCAGCAATGTGGGAGTTTTGTGAATTAGCAAGATTAACTTCTTTTCTTTTCTTTTTCATCTGTACAAGATGGTAATAATCTCACCTATCTTGTAGGGTTGTTATAAGAATTACAACTCTTAGGGTATATTAATGGGTACGTAAGAAGTCAGTTATTACTATAGATAAAACCAACTTTACATATAGGAACTTTACAAAGAGGAGTCGAGTTGGCATGTCGGTGTGAGCACAGAGAGACTAGTTTGATGGGAGCTGAAGGTGTGGTTGGAGAGTCCTGTCTAATGATCAATTTGCACAGGTAAAGCTGAGACACAGATTGCTTTAGCTTCAGATGGGAAGACAAGAGGGGCTAGCTGCAAGATTTGAATTGCAATAGTATGATAAAAGATGAATTTTTAAAAGATGAATCTTGCCCAAAGGGTGTGTGGAAAAGGCACCAGAGGCTGAGAACTCTCTCTGACTTTCTAAGCCAATCAAAATCTACAAAGTTGACATGTCTATTTCCTTGATTCATCTTTCATAAGAGCTCCTGTATAGATCAGTTTTTTACAAAATTAGGCTAAATTTTCAAACAGCATATCTGGGTTTAAGGATTCTTTGTTCATTGCAAATAGTCCCAGCAATAAGAAGATTAATTTTCAACAACTCAGTGCGTATGGTTGTAATGTATTCTCCTGAAATACAATTTTATATCATACCACTGGAGGGGAACAGATTGAACTCAATTCTTTCATTCTCTCCCTTATTATTGAAATATTGAAGCAAAACAAAGACACCTTTTTTTCCTTAATTGCTCGTTCTCTAGCTGCTGGCATATTGTTGATTCTCAAAATTTCAAATATTGATGTCAAAGTGACGATATATATTTCTGCACCACAAACAAGTGTCAGAAATAAAGAAACTGCAAGGGGAAAGCACACAATAAATCAAGAAATCTCCTACCACTGCACTTCCTTACCAGGAATAAACGTTGCTCAAGAAAAAAGAAATAGAAATGCTTGACTCTTTGAAAGGAGCATGGAAGGTTCGATATGGATTCATTTATCATCTCTGGCAAGCAACGCCTTCTGGGCGGCTGCAAGAGACTGCCACCTTGCCTGTGTGTAAAGCCTGAAATCAACAGAACTTTCCCCTGCAATCTATTTTACAATGCCTAAGAAGGAACTGCCATAAATGAAAAAGAAAAAGAACTGCCTGTATATGTTCTCAGATCAATATTTTCCAATGGTGTGCATTTTGTTGTGTCACAACTGAGGAATGTCTATAAACATCAATAAAGAAAAGAGGAAGGAAGAATCAGAGAAAGGGAGGGAGGGAGGGAGAGGATGAATAAAGGTGTAACATACTTCTTATTACTCTGTGCTAATCTCCTCTAGGTTCTGAGGTTATTGTGAAGCTTTATTCATGGACAAATGGTTCACTGATACTTTCTTAAACTAATGCTTGTGGTCTTTATAAATAATACCTTATATATGTCTAGCATCCTGTGAAACTTCTATATCCATAATCTCACTCAAAGAAGTCGGCAATGCTGAAATAAGTATTGCCACTGATTGAATATGGATATAGTAAATGAACTCAGAGAAATTATCTATCCAAAATAAAATAAGAAAGCCAGTCATTTGCAAAATGGTCTGTTGGACCACAACCTTATGATTCAAAATCCAATGCACTTCTGCTACTTGTATCACTTAGGTAAATCAGTTGTCTGAAATAGAAGAGCATCTATAATCACAGTGTGGTGATCAATAATCAAAGTGGGTTGATGTATGGCCAATTTGACTGGGCTAAGGGAAACCCAGAAAGCTAGGGAAACATTATTTCTGGATGTTTCTATGTAGACATTTCTAGAAAAATTAGCGTTTGAATCAGAAGACTGAGTCAAGAAAATCTACTCTCACGAGCGTGGGTGGACATCATCCAATCATTTGAGGGCTTGTATAGAATAAAAAGGCAGAGGGAGGATGAAATCTCTCTCTGTTCTTGAGTTGGGACATCCATCTTCCCTGCCCTGGGACATCGGAGCTTGTGTTTCTTTTGCCCCAGGGAGGTACTCAGGTGTCCCTCAGGCCTTTTGCCTCAGACTGAGTAACACTATGGACTTCACTGGTCTCCACCTTGCCAATGGCAGATTGGGAGACTCCTTGGCCATAACCATATGAGCCAACTCCTATAATATATCTCAACTTATATATCTATATCTATATATAAGATGTATATATATATATATATATATATATATATATATATATCAGTGTATATCCTACCGGCTCTGTTTCTTTGGAGAACCCTGACTAATACAGATAACTTTCCAGTTCTACGCCTATTTAGCCATTGATAAGCCATTGATAAGCTCTCATTCGCCTTTCCTTTCTCCTTCCAGCACCTCAGCCCACCGTTCTGAGTATTTCTGTGGGCTTTTTGATATTTAAATTCAGTATGTTATATCAGTAATAGTAATAATTATTATTGTTGTTGTTAAAATTGTTCCATATTTGGCTGGGGTTTAGGCTTCAGACTGGTTTCTATCTACTTGACATGTTCCCATAGTCTTCAATACTTTCTGCATTTTCTGGCACAAGATGTCCTAGGCTTACCTTATATTTTTCCAGCCGTGGACCGAAAATTGGTTATTTCTTCATGGAGCCCACATTCCTTTTCATGGAAAATATTATCTAGAAATCAAGACCTGCTATGTGGTAGATGTATTGCTCCTGGACTATCCTAGTAGCTCCAAATCAAATCCAAACTATTGTATTCTTCCTCACAGTTTCCTCTCCCACATTTGTATATCTTTTTTTTTTTTTTTTCCTCAGAATTAGAACCCTGGTTCCAATAGCATCAATCGACTTACTTTCTGTATCTTGCAGTTCCACTGCACAGATACCACTATCAACTATCATGCTAATGCTTTATTTAAGACTGTTTGCAGTTTAAAAAAATTATCTGGATTACAATTCAGAAGAGGAGTAACTATAGGCTAGGGACCAGCACACTTTATCTGTAAAGGGCAAGATAGTAAATATTTTGTGGGTCACATGAGGTCTCTGTCATATATTTTTCTCTGTTTTTTGCTTCTTTTAAAAAAATCCATTACAAATATTATATATAATATATATATAATACACACACACACATATATTAGCTAGAAGCTGTACAAAACAGGCCAGATTTCATTAACAGGCCATAAAAGCCAGCCTTATCCTAAGCCACTGAAATAGCATCACTGCCTCTTGGTTCTTTCTGCTGTATTTTGTGTCCAGACTGATTTTTTTTAAACCACAAATTTGATGCTGTCAAACACATGTTTTAGAAACAATTTAGAAGAGGAAGTAGTTAGGAGATGGGTGTAGTTGTCCATGTATAATACGATTGTGAACTTGGACCGGCTCTGAGGCCATGGACTTGGAGAGAATTGTCACCACCGTCAATGTGTGGAAGGAGGAGCTTGGCCTCATATTCTTTGCAGTTCCTCCCATTAAGACTGAGTGTATTTTTCCCAACCCTTTGAAACAATCTTTAGACAGGTGACTTGTTTTGGCCAATCGAATATTAAATGAAGGCAACCAGAAGCTGAAGAGGCCTTGCACATTAACATGTGTCCCCACCTTGGTACCCTGAACCTATGGACTATCATTTGAATAGGTTCAATCTGGCCTTTCAGAGGATGAGGGACTGGAGACAGGCGTGCAGCCATCCAGCTTAGATCCCGGCCATGGAAGTGAGAACATCCTAGATGATCAAGCCCCAGCCAAGCAATCCCAAACTGGAAGACCTGCCCACAAGCCTCACAGAATCACAAGTCATGTAATAGTTTTAATTACTATTATCATTTCATATTTTTAAGCCTCTATTTTTTGGACTTTTTCTTTACAGTAGGATGTCTTTTTATTGCGTCAACCTGGCTAGATTCAGCCACATTTTACAGATTTCTCTTTCCTGTGTGTTTCCTATTAGGATGGGCCACAAGGGAGATTCTTACGAGGTCTGGAGGGCAGAAGAAAGGCATTAGCAGTTTTATAACTGACATACATTTTTACCAATCTATGGACTCACGTCATGAGAATGAAGCAGCTTCTGGGCCGGGAATTGCTTTACAGTCCCTGGATTCTCCTTCAATTTTTAAGGCTCCTGCATCAGATGTGCATGTTTAGCTCTGTGACAAGGGGTCCTGGCTTTTGTAGGGTACCCACATCACCAGGGTCAGAAACAAGAGCAGACGTGGGTTTCAGCGCACTCTCGTGGGATTCTAACTCATGCTTGTGAGGTTCCAGCTTGCTCCTGGCATTCCCCCGACCTTCCTGCCCCACAGACTCCAAACTCCAACCTCACACTTGGAGACACAGCCCTGTAGAACCTGCCTAACTAGCTACATAATCGTGCAAGCCAATTCCTTCTAACAAATCACCTTTTATACCTCCTACTGGTTTTACTTTTCTGATTGAACCCTGACTGATACATAAATAATTAATACAAAAGGCTCTGAGAGAAAGCAGGGGTCATGTGTAATTTGCCTTATTATGGAAGGTGTCAAGAAAAATAAAAAGGACAAATTTGGGCTAATTTCTCCAGACTATCCAAACTTGGAGAGTGAAAAAAGACCTTTTCATGCCCATGTACTCTAGAGGCTGGGATAAACCCCGGAGATAAATAGAACCCTTCAGTGACACAGTACACAGTGATGGCAGAATGAAGATTAAGGGCCTACTGCCTTTCTGACTGAGAGATACATGAAAGAAAGGAAATTTGTATTCTCTGCTGCTCCATGAAACTATAGAGACCTTGCTTTCTTGTCTGCTGTCTGTTGAAGAATTGAGGTGGTCCAATTCGTAATAGAAACCATAGATATTACACTCTCCAGGATCAGACTGTCAATCATTAATAAAAAGATTGAATTTTCCACATCAACAGTAAATTGTTTGGGACCCTTGGAGTAGTTAATATCAGATAATAGTCTTTTAATATCAGATCAGGTCTTTTATAATTGTATGTTGATCTTTCAATTATATTATTATTATTATTATTCATCTTCCTAATGTTGGTAAAGCAGAGATGTCTGAAGAGGAAAAAAATAAATAAAAGATTCTAAGATACTCAGACCCAATGTACCATCCTTAATTACACCATCACTCAGCTAATTATCTTTGATAGATGATTTACAGTTTACATCTTTAACCTTTTACAGTTTTAAAACCCAACGAAATCAACATTTCTTAATAGGACAGTTGTGTGATAAATACAGAGACTAATTATCCTGAAAGATCACATTAGAAGTAAACTACCAGGTCATTAGCTGGAATCTGAGATTCTATACTCAGGTGAGTTGAAAAGACACACATGAAGCGTAAGCAGATTCTCTTCTCTCGGGGGTTTCTTTTCGGAGGCATAGCAACAAACTCACAGTATTATGAAATCAAAGATGTGTCTCTTTCAAATTCCACCATAGTTTGACTACCACTCATGGGGTTGAACATATTACTTAGCTAACAGGGAAGTCCTATATCAAAAGTTGGAAACTACTTTCCTCAGTGTCTTTAGTAACTATGATCTCCAAGTATTTTTAGGCAGTTTGTTCAGGGCACGCAGTTAGACAGGGTAGGAAGCATAGGAGTAGATATCAGATTCACTGGGATTGAGCCTAGAATCAGTGTAATCACCCTACTGGTAAGCCTGTGGATGGATGGGCCCTGGACTGACATATGGCCAACAAGACCTGGGTTCCTGTCCGGACCCTGCCAAGTGAATGCATTGCTGGAATACATATGGTCTGGCTGGTACAATCAGGACACGCGTCCTTGTCTACACCCAACTGTACCACTACTAGGACGGTAACCATGACAACATTTCTGAAATCCTCTGAGACTTGGACACCTCAATGGTTAAATGGTGAGTAGAAAGACCATGAACTTGATGGGAACTGTTATGAGGCTAATGTAGCATAATATATACAAAGTCCTTAGGTCATTGCCTGGTACATCATCGACACACCACAAATGACAGCAGTATAATAAAGGTGCTACTCCTATTCTTTCCTGCATGTACTCATTCCTGTAAGCGTTCAGGACGTCTCCTGGCCCAAGGTCAGTCAGGAATATTACATCCTGGTGGGAGGGAAGACCTGGCCTCCAGCATTCTCTCCGTGTTAAGCACCTAATCTTCACTCATGCACTCATCATTGCACTGACATCCTTGCTTGTGAATTTCCTTCCCCTTAATCTTGTTCCTTGTTCTCCTATTATCCTCTTACCACCACCAGTTTGGGGCTTGAATTTATTGAAACTTTTTTGGTTACGATTTCAATTTACATTCAGCCACACTGCTCACCATGATAAAAGTCTATCCTGATCTGCCCTGACTCCCAATGTCTGACAACCCTTTGTAGAGCTCCATGTAGGCTATATCCCTTCTTGGTTTGCATCAACTTTAAAAATGAAACCTAGAAATACATCTGATACTATTGGAGACTTGTCTTAAATATCAACCACTGGGCTGAGGCTCTAAGATATCCTACATTTTCTGCTAGTAGTTTATTCCCTGCACTGGGGTGGTTCAACAGTCACTCAGCTACTATCTCAGGGGGCCTGGCCTCACATTGCATCACGTGTCTGTTACTCACTGGCTATAAGTGTCCTGAATAAATATTGACAAACATGAATCATTCATTCTACCAATATCTCTTGAGAACCTATTCTATGCTAGGTAGGCACTGTTCTAGACCCATGTTATTTGTATAGAGGTATCATGTATCCAAGTCCATGAGCAAGATGCTTGATATAATAGAAGAAATACTCAGCACAGTGAGAGCAGGGCAAACTGATCTTGACAAGGGAACAAGGCAGAACTTTAGTGTGAAAGAGAAACAAGAAGCCTGGCTAAATTGGACAAGTGGAGAGAGTTCTCCAGGCAGCATGTAGGAAGCTTCACATGCAAAGTAAAGCATAGGCATTTTAATAAATGACATAAATTAGGTAAGTGGAACATGGCTGGAGCGCAAGGCCTGGGAACTAAGGACATGTGACAAAGACAGTGATACATCAGATTAACATGCAGGAAATATTAATTCCGTCATTCTCCATAGCCCCCCCAAGAGGCTATACCTCGCGTGCCATGGCCTTGCACTTGCGTTGGTCAATGGACTGACTCAATGCCAGTCTTGAACCAACTACTGAGAGGCATTTTATATTCCCACTCATCTCTCTGGATGCTTCTCACCTTTGCCATGAGAACATGCTCAGATAACCATTTCAGCTTCGGCCAGGGTCCCAGAGTGAGTCCTTGGGTGGGCCTGCAGTCTGGATCCAAGCCCAGGTGACCTACATCCAAATCAAGCTACCTGCCAACTTTCAAAACGGTGAGCAAGAAATAAATGCCTATTGTTTGCCACGGAGATTTTGTGTTTGTTTGTTACCCCAGAGATAGCTGACAATGTCTTATAATGAGGTAGTACTTAATATTTAAGACCCTGATATATATTACCTTGTTATTGTCCTTCCAACAACCCTACGAAGAATGTGTTGTTACCTGCATTTTACAGACAAGTGAACTAAAGCGCAAATGGTGAAGTGACTTTCTGAGATCACACAGCAAGAGAGTCTAGATTCCAACCCATCAGGGTCAGAAAAGGTGAGACGAAAAATGTTGTCCGAGTCTGGAAAATGCTGGTCTTTTAATCATCTTACAAAGTTTGTATTTCCTCTTAGAAGTTTGCAAGGTATTGAAGAAGTTTTAGCAGGTGAATGGCACTCAGATTTTGCTCTAATGAACCTCTAACCTCTGTGTGAAGCATGAATTGAAGGAAAAAAGAGGGTTCATGGATAGAAATTAGAGCCTGTATGACTTAGGCTTGAACTGGGGTGGTAGAAATGGGGATGGCCATATGTAGACTTTTAAAGACTATTGTAAAGGATTAGCAATTCGGTAGAGTAGAATTAAAATGATTCTCGTATTTGTACAGTGAAGAATAGGATGCTGAGAAAGGGCACTCTTAAAAAGGAATGGCCAGGCAGAGATGAACAATTTGATGTACTTGTAGGCAATGTTTAGGAGGACGTCTGATAAATCGTCTTGGCGCTTCAGTGTGAAGTCTGGGCTAGATAACGTGTTTTGATCACAATAGAAATCTTGCGAGTGAATGAGATTGCCTGGGGAGAACATAAGACGGCCTAGGACAGAGCCTGGGGATATCTACGAGCAGAGAGGAAGAAGATGGGCCCAGAAAATCCTGCCAGGAGGTAAGGGCAGAAAGCAGGAGAGCATGGCCTTGGAGAAGCTAGACCAAACCTTTCCAGGAGAACACCATCACAACTTTCTAATGCTGCTAACAATGTAAGCACATGTAGGGCTGAAGGGTGTCCACTTTCACATAGCAGAAGCCGCCAAGTTGTTGACATGTACTAGATGCTCTTCATCTTCTATTTCATAGTGCTCTCATTACACTCCATGCTCCAACCAGCCTAAATGAAGAAAAGTTCCCTAATGTGCTCTGCTCTCTCTTGTCTCTTGGCGGGGCTGGCTTCGTGCATGTCTGATCTGTACAGTAGCGGTAGGGCCTCACTCAGAAGAAAGGCAAAGTTGGTTAAATGCTCTGCTGTCACCATCTAGAAATTATGAATACTTTTATCTTTGAACTTGTATTTTGGAAGGGAAGTTGGAAGGGTCAGTGGAGCATGCAGGTGAACAGAGGAGATACATGTGCTGTGCATGCCCACTGTTTTTTGCTGGCCCATCTGCATATAGCATTCTTGATGCCTCGGGGACACAGAAGTCTGGTGAACAGGATGTGTGAGAATTCAGCAAGACTCAAAAAGTGTACAAGGTGAGTATACTTGCAACTAAGGGAGGGAGGGGGCTGCTGGCTGCCAGGAAAGGATGAAAATGATGACGTAGAAGGAAAGGGAACGATAAGGTCACCTGCAATTCCTTTTCCTTTAAGTCCTTCCTTGTTCATCAGTAAAACGAAGGTAGAGATTGTTGGTAGAACGTTTACGCTTCACAAAGTAAAATAAAAACTATGAGTTAGTTTTGTGCAGCATTTCCACTGTTCTGGTAAAAAATGAAATACCTATGCATGTACAAACCACGCAATTAATTTTAGTGATTTTACTTAACAGTTTAACGCATTTATATCTGCAACAAAACCCGGTATTGTATAATATAAAGGTGAATGGATAAATTCATGCTAATAATTCAGAATTTTAGTTTTTCTCTAGATAGAATGCCATCAAATGGCAAATGAAAACACTGTGACAAGTGACAGATGACTCTTTGAACAAGGGGAACTTCCTTTGCATTATGCACTAGACCCTACAAATTATGTAGTGGGTCCTGACTCTGGGTTTATGTATAAAAGGAGTCTGCACATATTTCAGGTTTCAGCTAAAACATCACTTCTTCAAAGAAGCCTTTCCTAGACATTCAAACATGTTTTATTTTCTCTCCCTATATGGTCCTCTGTCATGTTGTGTGTGTTCTTTTCCTTATAGTCATTTCTGATTTATATGTCTCTATTCTTTGCTAGACTATAAACACCTCAAAGGCAAGGGTGTTATTTTCTTTACTGTTATAGTCCAAAAGCAGTGTATGTAGCTCAGTTTTTAAAATAAAAAGTGTATTAATCACAATATATTTACAACAAAGAAGTGCCAGATGTAATTTTCATTAAAAAAGCAACTTTGGAGAAATGTGAATGGTTTTGGGAATATGTGTGGAATTTGGAAAGATGTATACTGAGATAAGACTGTCCCATTAGTTGGAGGCTGATGAGGAAGCGTTTTGCATTTCTAGGGGGTTTTTAAGTAAGGAGATTTATTTACTTATTCAACAAATGTAGTTGAGGGTCTGCTATATGCTAGGCATTTATATTGGTGCATGGGATACATGAAAATCCCTGTCCTTGTGGTGCTTAAATTTTATTGGAAGGACATTTTCAGCTCTGTATTTTAGGAAGGCCATATATAGATACGATCAGGAGGTCTCACCGCAATATGGATGCACTGTCACCGAGATTTTCTTCAACAATCTCATCTTCTTTTCTGGAAATGTTAGAATCTTGTGGTAATCAACTGTCACACCTGACCCTGAAAGTCTCAGAACTTATCTAGGAATTCAAATCTCTTGTCACAAAATTAATGCCTTACAACTGTGTTTGCCCTTCTCATCTCATTTTACAAAATCTAACCTTATGTGAATTCTTGAAAGATCACTCTACCCCGTGATTTGGTCTCCAGAAACAAACTGACAAGTATAGATTGCCAAGTGTTGTGGGAAAAAGAAATGCAGGATTTTGAAAGAGAATTTTCCATTTCCAGAGGGAACTACAAAGGTAGAAGCATTTAGAATAAGGAGAGTTTGAAGAACCCGCTGGGTAAAGACCTCTGGCCCTTTACACGAATGTTCAGCACTCTTCACCATAATTGTTTGACTACCTTGGTTTTTTTAGCTCCCAAACCATCAGCCAAGAGGTGGTAGGTGAAATCACAATAGGATATACATCTCCTCAACAAAAAGTAGGCATTCCAAAGAAAAGAAAAGAAAAGAAAATCAGACAAGGGTGAGAACCATGAGGAAAACCTACAGCCAAAGGAGAAACTGAAGGAGGTAAAGGAAATGGAGAGAATGGTCTTGGTGATAAGTGAGAAAGTGCAAGCACATCCAGGGTTTACGGAAGAGACAGGAAGCTGACCTCGGTTTTGCTACATTTTTGAAATGTGAGTCTTTTCATGAAGTGAAACAATATAGTCTTAAGATAATGGTTTCCCAGACTTCTTACAATCAGTTCACCTGAGGAGCTTTTTAAAGAGCATGGTTGGGGCTTCCCTGGTGGCGCAGTGGTTGAGAGTCTGCCTGCCAATGAAGGAGACAAAGGTTCGAGCCCTGGGCTGGAAGGATCCCACATGCCACGGAGCAACTAAGCCCGTGTGCCACAACTACTGAGCCTGCGCGTCTGGAGCCTGTGCTCCGCAACAAGAGAGGCCGCGATGGTGAGAGGCCCGCGCACCGCGATGAAGAGTGGCCCCCGCTTGCCACAACTAGAGAAAGCCCTCGCACAGAAACGAAGACCCAACTCGGCCAAAAATAAAAAAATAAAATAAAAATAAATAAATAAAGAGCATGGCTGCAAGACCCGGCATACACATTTTTTTTTTTACAACTTCCCAGGATTTTGATGTACTACCATCATTAATGTTTTATTATTGTATTTTATTTTTGCATAAATACGATTTAGAGGAGCAATGAAGTAGCACCATCTACTCCTTGGGCACCTCAGAGTTGGCACAGAACACAAAAAATTTACACCAAAATCTAGCAAGAGAATGGATTTCCTCATTAAGCCATGTCACCACAGATGGAAAAAAACCAAAACAAAACAAAACTAGGAAGTGCAGAACAAACTAGATGTAGTCAATGAAAAGAAATATTTTCATAACTGCATGAATAGTGATTTCAGCAGTCTTCAGAGCATAAGAGATGGGGAATTGGAGCATCAGACTGAATTATGTAAGATGAGAATAATGAATAATTATGTTTGGTATTTTTGTATAACTTTATTAGCCGAGTACTTCTCTGTTCTCGCTGGATTTCTCAAGAGAACAAATGACAGGCTGGTTTCCTATATGGGATTCATTTGTTTGCTAACCTGACAGCGTAATGTTTGCAGTCACGGGAAGTGCTCTGTGTGAAGTGGGATTAGGCAGGGCAGAAACTAGCTTATGTAGAATCAGGCAGGATTTTCCAAGTGCAGCACAAAAGCCAGGGTTACGGAGGGAAATAAAGGCAACAATTAAGTGGTCACTAGGCGCTGCATCACCTCTGCAATCTTTGATGAATCTGGAATCCTGTCCTTCAATCAAGCTACTCTCCTGATTTTTCAATGCACCCCTTCTCACTATATCTCGGACATCTCCCTGTAGCTTCGCCTGGACTACAGGGAACCCGAAGTCAGCACCTCCACCACAGAATGAGTGGTCTTCCCCCAAGACCTCCATATCTTGTCTTCACCATCTTACAGAGCAGTCTGTAAAGTCACAAACCAGCATCATCTTCCCTATCTTAATCTGCACCTACTGTTTATTCTTTCTCCTTCATCTTTTCTTCTATTGTTATTCTCACCCCAACATTGCTGTTTGCTTACATTAAGACCCTTTTGTCTGAGGTCCTTGTTTTTAATTTCTTTCCACTCCAGATACCCACTGTCCTGGGGAGAAAATGTAGAAATAAAAATCTGATCAGATTCTTCGACAGTTTAAAATGACTTGGCAGTTGCTACCAGGATCGAGACCCAAGACGTTTGATTTCACAGCTCCTTTGAGCTACACTTGCCTTCTTCTCTGAACCCGGGGGGACGCAGAAAGTTGACTACAATGGTTAAGAACACAATTTCTAGAGTCAAGGGGTGTGGATTTCTATCCTGGGTCTGCCATTTAAGCTTTTGCTTAAATTTGGTGTTCTACAGCTTTCTCATCTGTGATATGAGGATGAGGAAAATGAATAATAGACCAACCCACAAGGTTTTGGCTGGCAGTAGTTAATACACGTAAGGACTTAGACTAATGGTTAGTTAATAATAAGTGCTCAAAGACCGTAAGCATTATTTTTGCTTTTTCACTATGCTCTTATGTTCATCTTCATATTCTTTTATGTCCCTTCCTTACTCATATTTTTATGGATTTACATGTGTTGTTTCCCTTGTCAAGAAGCGTATCTTGTCCTCCATTCCAGTCTCAGTTTAATGACATCTCCTGGAAAGCCTTCTGTGGTTTATTAACTTTACCCACACCACACCCAACTATTTGTTTTAGGTGTCTCATCTCTGAGTTCTGTTTCAGTGGTTCTGTATCTGATACTGACCAGGGTTCTCGGCCTTCCCCAGGCAATAGAAATTGACTAGAAGCCAGACAAGAAATTCAGGCAAGGCTTTATTTGGGAGTGGGGGGAGGAGGGAGAACAAACAACACGTTCCCTTGCTCACTGGCTCCCCAAGAGGGGGTTGAGATGGTTCTTTATTTGGGGGTGAGGGTAGGGGTGTGTCCAGGGGTCGGGCCGGAGCGGTGGCTTAGGTGTTTGGCCCGCCCCTTTCGTGGTGTTGAGCGCAGGGGGCATGTGCAGTACCCTGCTTTTGCTCCCAACACCCTGTTTTTGCTCTGGGCTCTTCAGAAGCGGCAGTTGAGAGTTTTGGTCTTTTGTATCTTTTTATCCAGAATTTGCCCCAACTGCGCATGCACGCAGTTATTTTTAGTCCCTTACAGTTTCTTTCTATCTTTTTGCTCAAGGAGAGGTTTGTTCAGGTGCAAGCATTGCAGCACTGCAGCAAAGGGTCCCAGGTCCCAGCCTGTCTCGTATCTAACTTTATAATAACCATTATTATAATGATTTATTTACTTATTCGCCCCTAAGTGCATTCCATAATGACAGCTCATGTTAGTACCCTCACTGCTTAAAGCCTGGTACACGCTCAGTGCATTTGTCAAACAAATAAATGAATAAAAAGGGAACTGTGAAACTGCCACAGTGAAAAGCATAAAAGAGAATTAAATGGAGGATGCTTTGCCACATCGGAGGGAACCCTGAAATATACAGAGGAATGGCAAATGTTTTATCTTTCTCCTCTAAGGGGTCAGGAGTATAATAGAGTTAATGAAGGCTCTATAAGATTTAATCTAGGGAGGGAAGCATCCCTCCCTAGATTTCAAATTGCACCAGAGCTAAGTGACCATGAAATGGAGAGATGAAGATGAAGTGAGAGGAGGATGAGAATGTGGACATGAGTGACCAAAAGGAACTGGGGAATTCAGGCAGATTCCCCAAACTTGAGAAGCCAGAGGCTCAGAAAGCCAAGGAGACACAAGGTTTTGAACAGCAGGTCTGTCTGGCAAGGGGGAGAATAATTCCTATGTGATTAAATACCTGAATGAGGTGGATTCCACCAGCTAACCCTGGCAAGTAGGGCGCAGCATGAATTGGTCAGGCACCCACTTTTTAGTCAAGGAAAGAGAAAGCAAATAAAACGGTCTGGTTAGGGCTAGTTTTGAGTTTGTTTATATGTTTGAAGCTGGGATCTTCTCACTCCTGCTGAATGTTGTGGCAGAGTCCCATCCAAATTCTAACAATGAGGGCATAACTTATCATTTTAAATATTCTTTACATCACTATTCTTGTTATTTGGGCTGGAATAGGCTTTCTCGGTGGTGTTGTGATGTGTCAACTTGGCAAGACTGAACTACATTTCTCAGCATCTTGTGTCTTGTATGTTTTCTCTTAAAATGGACCACAAGGGAAGTTCTTGGGAGATCTGGAGGACGGAAAGGAAGCGACAAGTCTCTCTTACGCCCACATGCTTTGTTGCCGATCTGTTATTGACTTCATTTGTATAAAGTAGTGACTGCTCTAACTTCTTTCTTCACCTTCTCCGACTCTTGGATCATGAATGTGGATGTTTAGGTTTGTGGTGAGGGCACCAGATTCTGCAAGGTACCCACATCGCCCATACCAGAGGCAAAAATAACCTATACAGGTCTCAGTCCATCCCCATGGTTCCAATTCATGCTTGTAGATCCCATTCTGCCCTACTGTACCTCTGTCTTTCCTTCCTGACTACCTGACCTATAGGCTTCAAGCTCGAGAATCATATGCAGAGATACAGCCGTAAAGAGCTATCTCCCAGCTCCACAGAGGTGTAAGTCCAAATCCTTTTTAACAAATCTCTACCTCTGTCTCTATTTCTGTATTAATCCTCTCTTTCTGTTTGTGGGTGTGTACACACACATATATACATACATGTACGTATATGCACGCATGCATATGTACCATATATATATGTGTGTGTATATATATATATATATATATATGAACTGGTTCTGCTTCTCTGCTTGAATTGAGACTGATACAGAAGTCTTCTTCTGTTTGCTTATTTAAGCTGTATATTCCACACAGAATAAAACGTCTTAAAAATCTTGTTTGCTATTTAGACACACTTTTGTAATCACAGGTCCCATCCTTACCCATGATCTCCTACATATTCTCACACCCATTCCTTTTTGGGATTGACATACATACACTAATATGTATAAAATAGGTAACGAATAAGAACCTGCTGTATAAAAAAATAAAATACAATAAAATTCAAGAAAAATAAAGAATCATGGAAACGACAGAACAACTACAAAAATTAGAACTTTCACTTTGCTTAATTCACAGGTATCAAAAGATGAATTTTCACTGTCCTAAAAATATTAAGTATTGGGGAACTCAATAACTTATAAGAAAGCCCTGCCACTCTGTATTATTTCTATTAACTAGAAATTCCTCTCCTTGTGGTGATTTTTAAAAAGTCATGTTCTGAGAACTCATCTAATGATTTTGCTGCTCCTGTCTGGAATACAAGAAAATAAGTCTAAGCCATAGTTTGCATATTAATCCTTCAGAAATCTCAAGGCTGTCGTGGTGTCCCCATGAGTCTTGGGTTCTCCAGGTACTTTAACTTTTCTGAACCCTTATGGAGTACTTTAGTGCAGTCCCAAGGCTTTCTTCCCAACAGGACAAACTGCAAGCTCCCTTCCAGGATATGTAGCTTGAAACAATCTGAATTGTTTTTGGACTCATTTCTTAGAGAACTGAATTTTGGCACCTGCAGTTTCATAATGCATTATTGCACAGCCTTGAGGCTTATATTCAAAGTCAAGTACTTAGTATCTGACATTACGGTAGTTTATCTGTGGCACGCTCTGAAATGGAGTTAGGAACTCACTATGATCATGTAAACTCCCAGACTGGTCATAAAGAAACATGACAGCTAGTTGGAGAAGTTCTAGTTTGATTTGTGGCACCCTTGTTGAGTTGCTTAGTGGTGATTATAAATAATACACTCCCTAAACATAATGAAGTAGTGACTGACAATAGAAAATCAATAGTGCATGAAAACATCCCTGTGATTTACTGATATTGAAGCCATCCTCACACTGCAGGGTTCAAAGCTTGTTCAAAAACCACTTTCAAGGACCAAGAAGTGAGGGCATGTACGATAACATTGTGGAGAATGCGGACGTCGACTAGCTTCACATTCATGGTTTAATAATTACCAAGATGACTCGATTGCCATGGGACGGGGAGTTCATAGACACAGGTCAGCTGATTTATAGTATGGCTTTTTAATTGCACCAACATTCTTCTTCTTCTTTAAATAGTGCCTCTGTTTATGGGAAATAATAAGTAAAGCAAGCACCTGAGCCTTTGTCGTTGCTACCGTAAGAGAATAAGGTCTCACATGTCATCTTCTCGAACATGTGGTTTACAGGGAATAAATGAATGACTAGCATTCAGTCTGTAAGGTGGCAGCTGACACGTGGTCCTCAACAGAGGACAGCACTGCACCCAGGATAGGGAGCAGAGGGGACGGTACAAAATCATTAACAACATAATAGCGTTTGAAGAGGGATTAGGATATTACGCGAGACGGGAGAAAAATGTCGTAGGGAGGCCTTCCATGAGACAAAGAAACAGATGAGGATAAGATTCTTTCAGGCCAGCAATACAAATGTTGTTTAAATTCCTTAGTCCTTTACTCCATTTCTAATCTTTTTTCTATTTAAAAACATCTCCTGTCTTCAGTTACTTCCAGCATTCATGGTCTACCCCTTTGGACGTGATCTAAACCTACTTGCTTCCTTGCTGTTTTGTTTTGTTTTTCCTCTGCTGGAACAACACCACCGTGCCCTATGCCCTTTCTCTGTAGGATCCATGACTACTTCTAGGCCACAGAGATGTACGAGAGAAAAATCATACGTTTCTATCTACTGTGCTACTCTGAAACTTGATCTCAAATGCGAAGGAATGCTGACCTTGTCCGGAGAAGCCTGAAGAGATTCCTTAGCCAACATCTTCTCCCCTTTTCCACAATAAATGTTTTTTATAGTCTCATAACTCCACAGACCTCGCATCTCTCTGTAGTCAGAGTCTCAGCTGATGACCTCAGCTCCAATCCACAGAGAAAATAAAACTCCAGTTCAATGACCATCTAAGTTCTAACTGAGAATTGCTTTTGTGCTTGGGGCTCTGATTTAACCTCCTGAGAACAAATATAAAAATACTTGGGATGCACGCCTTGCATTTCCTCTCCCACTTTTGGAATAAGCCAGGGCACCTCCTCCGTCTCCTTTTATTCTTCTTCTAGAGTTTCAGATCCCAACAAGGTCTACATTTTCAAGGACCTCACATTGCCTCCCCTCCCCCACAGATACAGGGATTTCAATTCTAGTGGCGTCTTTTCAATAGCATCAAATAATCACACACAGAAACGGACACAACACACACATGCTATTAAATATCCAACTCAACCCCAGGTTCCACTCCTAATACCGCCCACTTCTTCCTTACTGTCTCGTAACCATGCTTCTTGAAAGAATTGTCTGAACTCTTCTTGGTTTCACTGTCTTACTTTCCACACATTCCTCAAGTCAACTCTTGGGAATCTATGTGGAACAAATATTTCTTAAAAGGGGGAGAAGGAATTTTGCGCACCGTATATTTATGTTGTCATTATTCATACCAGATAAAAATGTACATAACTTAAATTTTCTATAAAGGGAATTTGGGTAATTAAAGTATAGTACACCAAGGTTGTCTTTGTAGCCATATAAAGGTTTAATAAAACATGCAATGCTGTTAGAAATTATTTTTAAGAAAGCAAAATATGCTTATATATGTATATATATATTTATATAGTGTGTGTGTATGTGTGCATGTGTGTGTGTATAAATGTGATCACAGCTATGTAATATCCTGTACTTAGAAAACCTGGAAGAAAATGTACCCACATGGAATACTCTCAGGCATCAGTCTCCTGAAAGAGGGACCCTGCTCTGGGCTTTCCTCAGACTTTATCTCTGTCCTCATAACTGTCTGTGGGGCAAAGAAGATGTGCCCACCTGGAGACCTCACTCTCCCTGGTCCTGACAAGATCTTAGTTATCAGAGACTCTAGTCTCTCATTAAGTCCCTGCTTAAGTGGTTCTAGCCTCTTTCTCAAATCTGTCCTTCCAAATATCAACCGTACCACCAAGAGTTGACCACCTGTTTTGGAGTCGATGAAGAGGACTTAGATTTGCTGGCTGGATTACACGGAAAGGGCACATGTTTGTGTGAAGCCCTTGGGGAGGGGCCAGTGCTGCGGTCAGAGGAGGGGATGGGCTCTGCTGCCGTGTTAGGGTGAAACACTTCTAGGGTTCTGAGATGTCACTATTTAAGCCTAAACTGCCATGTCCTTATTTAGATATATCTGTCAAGGTAGGAGGAAAATATATATTTCAGTGTCAATTTGTTAATTTCATTTGACTTGTAGATATTTAAATACATGGTAAATGGGTTTCCTTTCGTACTTCTGGCACAAGCACAAGTCTGTGAGCCCTCCCACTAAGATATTAACAATCATCTATCACATCTCTGTGAGTAAGGTTAATTCTTTCCCTATTTCCCTCTCCTTCCTTCCTTCCTTCCTTGCTTCTACTCCTAAATCTCCATTTTCCTAATCTTCAAAACTTTTCTGTTTATTACATTTATGGTTAGACAACAGCAAAATAAATTTTAAAATATGGTGCAGTACTCAACAGATAAGATACAACGTAAATTTTAACGTAGGCATGCCAATGAGAGACTCCATAAATATTTGGCTCCAGGAAATGTAGATAGTGCACACTGAAAATTAAGAAAAGAAAACAATGCTAAGACCACAGGTGGTAAGTGTTGGTATTGAGAACAAGTAGCTCTGCAATGCACAATGATTTTCCACTTTAAACCAAAAATACAAATCCCACAGCAACAAAGGACATGGAACAAATGAATTAAATCAACACATACAAAAATATTGCTGTGAAGCCTGATGAGAAAGCTTTTTCAAGTTTCCTTCTCAAATAAATATGATTGACGGGGAAGCGTTAGCAATAGTAATGAGCATAAGAAGGTAACGAGACCCTCAATTTTCGAGGTCAGGGATCTATTAATGCTGGGATGATACTAAGGAAATAGAAAATATAATCGCTTCAGTTTACTTATCCCAACGCAACATTTTATCTCGTTTCATCTTTTCTCTTTCAGCCAAATGAATTTCTCCAATAAAAGTGTTTTAAGAAATTTACATGGGCATGAAGTTTGACATGAAAGAGTTTTACATTTTCTTAAAATTGCTGTCTTGTTCCTGATTCAGGCAGGGGAGATGCAGTTTGAAGCACATGAGGCAACTTTTAAAGGGTCATCCACAAGACAGCACAGGGGAAGGTCAATATATGAATGAACTAGATCACCGTACATCGGCCAAGAACTTAGCAAGTTCTCCTAGAAGAATGCCATTCATATAATGTCGCATTTAAGCATCCCGGTTTCCTTATCTTAGAATACAGAGAGAGACCATGCTACAAGGATGCTTTTTAAAAAAAAAAAAAAAAAATTGTGTTGCTGTCATAAATGAGGTCTTTTTAATGCTTTATATTCTTGCTGGCACAGTTTACATATGTGAAGGCTATGGATTGCTGGGTATTAATTTTATACTCTGCTATCTTACTGAAGTTTCCCAGTTTGTTCTCTTGTGTTGAGTTTTAGTAATGTAATTATGCCATCTCCAGATTGTGATAGTTGTAATGACTTTTTATGTACCTTTCATTATTTTTCTTTTCAAATTGCATGAATTATTTTCTCTAATGCAGTAATAAATCGTAGTGGTGGAGTGGGCTTCTTGTCTTGTTCTTCTAATTAAAGGAAGTGTCTCCAGTGTTTCCCATGTTAACCATTATGTTTGTGTTTGGTCCCAAAAAAAACTAGTTCTTGGAAAAATTTCCAATGGTTGTACCCTGTATACTCCAAAGAATTTCATCTTCGCTGGCCCCCAAGTTTTTAGGGAGGCTTTATAAAGAAGCATGAGGAACTATCACAGTCTCCTGCACGGTGCTCTGAGGAATGCAGAAAACAAGGACCAATTAGGCTTCTCTCGTGGACTCAGATCTGCATTTTTGCTTCTTTCTAGTTTGATTAAATCCACTTCCTTTTCCACTTTTCAGGCCAATAAAACCCGAAATTTATTAATATACATGTGACTATGGCTTTTACGTGTGTTCTCATTTTATTGATGGCCAATTCATTTATCTGTGGCCAATTCATTGTTAGATCACTGATTACAACTAATGGACAATTACAAAATTGAGGATGTGTCAGGAAAATGCCACCAGAAAGTTCTAGAAAAGTTTTGACCATCTGAGAAATAATTTACTTTATGGATCCTTAGATGGACTCCTGGAATTTCTCTCCAAGGCATCAAAGGTCTAAAGACCCAATGTGACTGCGTGGCACGCGTGAAATGGCTTGCGGATTCCGGAGGAGTATCGTCCCAAGAATTGTTTTAAGGTGATGACTGCAAGAAAGAAGGCTTGGGTTAATCGCTTCTCTGTCCTCGCTTAGGTGAGTTGTCTAAGGCAAAATGTTAGTAAAATGTTAACAAACGTTATTAGCTATCACTGAAGTTGAGTTTATTCCTCTGTAAAAGAGGACCATCCATTCTTTTTAACTCACACTCTTACCATGAAGATAAAAAGTGATCAGTGGGACAGTGCTTTGAAAATTCACAGTTCTGCTCAAATTCAAGTCTTCAAATGTATAGTGAGACCCAACAGGACAAGAGTTACATTAGTCCCTAATTATGTTTCTCTATAATGTCTATCCCATGCCACTCCATTTTATTATTTTCCAATCTGCTCTCCGTGTTGTCATCAGATTGTCCTGCTATAAATGAAAATATGATCCCATTATTCCTCTGTTAACGTTTTTTATTGAACCCTCAATGCCTGCCTAATAAAATCGAAGCTCATTTACAAAGCCAACATCAATGTCATTTTTCAATTCCTGGTTCCCTCTGCCTCCACTTCACCACTCCTCCTTGATCAGGCAATGCTCTCCTCCTCTGTGCTTTTGTAAACCCTGTTTCCTCTCTTTGGATTCCCCCATCCATTCTGGAAGCACTACCAGTGTGTTCCAATAACTAGAAACCCTTCCTTCCCGGGGCCCACTACCAAACTATTGATAAAATCCCTAGCTTTTTGTTTCTACATGGGCCACAGTAGGAAGTTTGGGGCCATGTGATTCCAACAGAAGTGAGGGATGCCACTGCCAGGACAAGCCTCTAAAACCACTTGTCGGGATCCAGGGGAGCAGTCAGGGGACTCCAAGGAGAAGAAAATGGCCAAAGGCTTAACCTCAGATTCCTGCTGAGCTGTGGCTGAAGTGGAACGTGGAAGCGAGGTGGGCAAGAAATAAGCCTTTATTGTGCTAAGCCCTAAAATTCGGAAGTAGTTATTAGAGAAGGTAGAATCACTTATCTGAATAGTGCACCCTCCTCTCTTTCACCAGACATCTTTAAGGCCTCTTGAAGGCCTAGGAAGCTTTCCACAATCCTTGCAGAGTTAGAATCCGCTTTCTCTAGCATCCTTTACACTCGCCATAGCAGTTGCTCCTCTTTTTCTAACAATCTTTTTAAAGGACATCTTTACAGATGTCCTATAACTCCCCTGAGGGTAGAAATTGTATCTTTGTACCTTTACGTCCTCACCCACATCGTGTAGAAGCTACAAGATTTTCAATTAACGTTGAATAGATGAGTGAATGAGTGAAATGAATCTAAGGCATATATTAAAGTTTAGAAATAGAAAAGTCGTGATGAATAGTGTGCCCATCAAAAGTTGGGAACAATGACATATTCTTAAATCTATTCCTTAAGTCACAGGGTATCCTGTTAATCATTTCCTGAGGAACCAGTCTTGTAGCCTTAATATGAATAATTTCCATTTTAACTCCTACTTAACTCTATTACTTTGCCAGTATTTTAGTCAGGGATAAAATTCCCTTGTCATAGACTAGGTTTATAACTCAGTTGTATCTAATAAATTGAGGGAAACCACAGAACTCGATTACTTCTGATCACTTTTGTAAAAGATAAACTACTCTAGGGATAGTTATTTGGAAACCTCAGTGTTCTTTTGCACTGGTCTTTTGTTTATGCGGATGAATTCTAATTTCAAAATTGTTGCTGTTTTATGACAGTGATGGGCTTTATTAAATGTTCTTAGTTCTCAGAAATACACAAAGGAAGACGTTGTTTTGATAGATGCCTCAACTGTTATAGAAAGACCCACAGAACCAGATGGGCTCAGAGCGTTGTTGCAGTGTTTACAGTTGTGTAATTATACCAGCTACAAAAGGGGGGATCAATTACTCTCTTAAGTTTTCTTATGTCTACCTTTAAAAACACAGAATGACGTTAAAAGAGGAAGGAGGGCAAATGAGTGACTCTTGCTGCAACTAGATGTCAAGGTTTAAGGAAATAAAGTAAATAGTTTAAAATTTATTTTCCTCTGAACTTCTTACCCTGAATACCAAATAGCCACATTCTTACTTAGCCCTGGAGAAAGAAAGGAGGCAGGAAAAGTAAGCAAATCTACTAACATTAGGACCCTGATAGAATTCATATTACCCATGATCTTTTGCACAAGTGTGTTGTAGTAATTATTTCTCAAGGGGGAAAAAAAAAACTAGATTAATTTAAACATCTACCAAAATAAAAATGTGGGACAAATTTGCTTTGCTCCTCTGTAAAAGCAGAATTACAATTTTCTTTTTTATTCCATAGACCCTTGTGAGTGCCATAAACTAATGTGAGGCTTCTTAACAGATCACAGGTATCCTGTAGGTGACAAGGTAGTTAGATTTTACCATCCTCAAAGTTGCCTTTACATGTTATTGAGGCTTAGTATCAAATGGAAAGTAATATTAATGCATTAACATTCAGGAAACATATAAATTTGGTCTCTTCATTTCACTTTCACTCAGTAAATGTTGATGACATCTTGAGGTTTTCATATAATTTGCATATATATATGTATGTATGTATTAGCATGTTTCATTATTATAACTAACCTATTGAGAAAATATTATCTATATTCCTCAAAAACAGAAATTGACATATTTAGAGAAATTGTCCAATGTCACATGTCTAGTCACCATCTCAGCTGGGTTTCAAAACCATTTTTCTTCAAACATTGTCCTTTTTCTTTCTGACAGTTGCATAGTATTTTTTTTTTAAACAAAGAGTTAAACAAGAAATCATTTTACTGCAAACTTCTGTTGTTGTAAATTCTTCAGAATATCTAAACTACATTGCCTGCTTTCCTTGGTAAAATCTACTTATAATGTTTATTTTTTTCCCTAGATTATTGAGTATCTCACTCAATGTCTGTCAAGCACTGCAAATTGTGATTCTGATTTTATAGGTACCTAGTTACTATAGGAGATCCCTAGGAATTTTCCTTTTAGAATAAATCGGTAACAACCTTCTGTTAGTTTGTGATTTAGCTCTTTCTCCTACATATTTTAAGTGTGAGAGATCTTGCAAATGCACATCTGAATTGGTCAATATGGTGTTTAATTTAGCAACATCATTAAGGAGAAGTTAGATAAATGCCTTGACTTCAGGACTCTGTAGGCAATGGTTCTGCTACATTAGCTGAGTTCCCAACAGGGAAGTATGTGCATTGAGACCAGAGCTGCAGAAGGGGTCAATTTTTGAGTTAAGAGGGAGAGGGAGGGAGAATTGGGGAAAAGAACAAAAGCGGAAAAGGGCAGATCCTCAAACCCCAAGTGACTGCAACGTCCTGAGAGACATGCTAGGCAAATCATGCCATTTATCATATGAGACTTTGCATTACACATATTCTGCTCGGCCTGTGCTGGGACCCATAGGAGATAGAAGCCATCCTTTTGCCTACAGTAGGGACAACTTTAATTAGCTTCAACCTGGTTCCATCTTGGTTTCATCCCTGACTCCCATCTTGGGGTAGGAAATGTCCTGAAAATTGAGGGCTAGCTTAGGAACATCTTATTACATCAGCGTCATAGAATTTCTAAACTAAATGTAATTCCAAACTAAAAAAAAAAGTAATAATAATAATAAGCAGAATCTAAAATAAGTAAGTAAACAAATAAATAAATAAATAAACCCTATTCTTCAACTTGAAATCTTTGTAGCCAGAATTGTCCTTGCCCTGAAATCATTAAAATGATCTCATCCTTGGAGGATCAAGTGAATAGCCTTGTAGACACCCCTCAATTCTCCACAAAGACTACATTGTGTCAAAGGAATATATAGGGATATACATATTATTGTGTGCTTGTGTGTAGAAGTATGTCTGAGCAGACACTGAGTATTTCTATGTATGGATACAAATGACTCCATATGTTATGTGTCTAGATCAATTTGTGTGTGCATTTTTATCAGAGAAAATGAAGGGTGATGAATCCTTTTCCCTCCCTTGGATATTGAGCTACTGGAGAAGCTTCTACAACGGTGACAGGAAGAACAGTAGCCAAAACTGAAGATTTGTGACTGAGATTTACATAGACCAGAAGAATCCCTTTCCCCCAGAATAGCATTTTTACGGTCTTCAGATTTCATCCCCATCTGAGTTGAATAACAACAAGGTGGAGGTAATATTACCAAGATATATTAGATTCATCAGCTCCCAAACGACACCACTCCTAGTCTTGGGGAATTTCCTTCCATGACTCCCTTTATGATTTTTGTTTGTATTAGTTCATATTAAATGAGAGATCCAGGCATTAATAGTATGAATGCCAAGAATTAATAAGACCCTAGTTATCAAAAGGTAAAAAAGCAGTCTAAGATAGAGTGAGCAGGTTAAGACCCATTTAACAGAGAGGGAAATCTCCATTGCCAAGATCTTTTTTTAAATTGCCATCACCTCTAGTCAATATTGATTCAATGACTATCAAACTGGTCCTTTTCTTGCACTGCCTGGATCCCCTCCAGCCCAGTCTCCATTGTATTGTGAAAGTGACCTTATACAATGCAAATCTGCGTATTGTACTACGCGTCAAAGTCTCTCAATCACTTTTAAGAGAGAGAATGCAGCTCCTTATCTGAACCCAAAAGCCCTTGGATCCAATTCAGAGCACTTCCTTCCAAAAAGGACTTTGGCAAACAAAAGTACATCTAAATGACAGTGACAAGGTTGATAGAGGGTCTGTAAATCCTGAAAGGATAAATGTTATAAAGAACTGAGGGTCTGGAAATTGGATGAGAGAAAGTTACAGAAATAGAGTGTTCAGCGCTGGGGGAAGAAGTGTGCTAGAACCAGCTTCAGAGTGGGTACAGGATACAGCCACTTGGGAGTAAGGGAGAAGGGAGTCCAAGGACATAATATGAGCGCTAGATCTCAAAAAAATTTCATAATCAATGTGAATCTCAGTTTATACATCTTTAAAATGGGGTAATAGTGGTTTCTGTCTCACAGGGTTGTGTGGAGATCAAGTGTCTATGAAGCAGTTAGCACAATTCCTGGGCCATCAGTGAACAGTCCATAAATGGTGGTTAGGGTGACTACTATCTCCATTATTTTCAACAAGAGCATTTCAAAAATGAAATTAACTGCCTTGTAAGGTAGTGAGCTGCCTGTGTGGGAAAATAAAACTTCTTCGGAATTCCTGGTTTTCCTGTAAAAAGCCCTAGCTTCCTGAGACTTGGAAATGTATATGATAGAAAGATGGCATTTGCTTTTACTTCTCCCAGAAGCACTTTACTCCCTTACCTACCATGAGACTAAGCTCTGTAGCCATTTCTCTAGTTAACTGCTCTGTTCACAGAGGGCTAACTAGTTCAGTCCAGACTAGGTCCCTAAGTTAAGCCCTGAGGTGCCAGAAGGATTAAAGTGCTATTTCTCCAGATGTTTGCAGCTCAAAAAGGTATGAAGCTCAGATCTAGGAGACACCTTTAGGTCTTAAAAGACCTAAAGACCTAAACAAATTAATTCCCAGGATGGTATTTTTAAAAATTGTCTTAATTTTAACTGCAAAGCAGATCCTAAGACCACCCAGTCTAACAAGTTGGAAGGTTCTGGAAATTATATATTTAGGGGGGAAAATGGAACGTTAAAATATCTGACAGTTTAGACTGGAGGGGAAATGGATTGAAGAGATGTTTTATAAGTTTCTAGACTATGTCAAAAGGCTTAGATGGCAAATAAATCTAAGATCAAAAAAGTAAAGTGATTATTATCTTCAGAGATAATGCAATAGTTGTACAAGAAGAGAAACTTAACGATGGTATACTATTTGACTCAGCAGAAAATATTTTCATAGTCAGAATACTGAAATCAGTAAGCACGTATTTAAGGCTGTAGAAATATATATGGGGGTATTGGGGGTGTGAAAGAGGCAGTATAAATGAGCTAAGATTCTAAAGTGATAAATAAACTGATGGAAAAAAAAAAAAATAAAGCCAGTATAAGCAAAATGAAACTAAAAGTAATGGAGGAGTTTGCTTCTGGGAGAAGGATAGGAATGAGAATGGAAAAAAAACTGCACTATTTTTTTAATCTGTTGTGTTACAAGCCTTTAGCATAAATTACATGTTTATTATTGCATGTGATAGTTTGACAATAAATAAAATTAAATGTTAAACCAATAAATCCAGATAAATTTCATTCCAAATCAACCCAATAATTTTCCTTTCTTCCAAACCCCCCAGTGTTTCCTTTTTGTCTTTTAAGTATTGGGTAACCTCCCAGGCAAAAGACACAGTCAGCCCCTAAGCTTGCCCAATGGGGCACTAGTAGAAGAAAGAAGTGCCTGATGTACCTGTGTTACCCAATCACATTTGTCACCAGAGTTGTCTTCCCAGATCCTGGAAAACCTATGGAGGAAGAACTTCTTGAGATTCTTCCACTTTGTTCCTGATGCATATGCATTCCTATCACGGAAGGTTGGGGTACGGTTCATTGCTGTGAATATGACCCGGATATTTTCTGCTTCAAAGAGGACTGGAAGTGGGGATTGCTTTAAAAAATGAACATCTAGAAACCACAGGTCCCATTCTTTCCCTTTTCTCAAAAAGTTCATGTAGAGTATGGAAACAATAACTCCCTGCATTTTTAAACTCTGCATTCTATCACACTAATAATTTATTAAGAGATTCAATAAATGAATTAGTGAATAAAGTAAACAACGAATGCCTGAATGAATGGATTTTTCTCACCATGGGAGTGAAATAAGACTTGGATACTTTGTTCAGGTGGACTCTAAAAACGATGAGGCAGCAGATCCTTCCGCATTCATTTTTTGATGCCAAAGGCCTGACTAAGCAGAAAAGTAAATAATCCATCCAGAATCTAAATTATTCCTGAACAGGATGGAGGTTTTTGGTTAATTTAGTTTCAAAGTGAAGCTGCCATCCAAAATTTCATCAGGGTGAAGAAAATCTAATAGGTCAAACATTGCAATCTCACGATCATAGATGCTATAAGGTAATCTATTCTGCCCATCACCCCATGCATTTTTGGAGTGTCTGTCTTTGCAGCTCTTGACGAGAAATTATAGATCCTTCCCTGGGAGGGAGGGAGCTTGTGAATCATTATATTGTCAACTTGAAGTGTCCCAGTTTTGAAGGGAACTTCAGAAGTAGAGTTTTTGTTTTGTTTTCTTTAAGTAAGCTAAAAACATTGTCTTTCATATTAATACAACAGGAAAGAGACCACAGGGTAATGAAGAGAATCTTGGACATGGAATCATAAGATATGATTTCCAAAATGGTGTATTCATGACTTGACCTCTTTCAGTTTCTGTTTCCAAATCTATAAAAAGATGAGAATAATTGTTGGCTCAAAGAATAGTTGTGAAGGTTGGTGAGGTATAAAATCACTGGATTATCCATTCAATAAATATTTTCAAGTACCGGTCACTGGACCACATACTGCAGGTGTCCTGGTGCTCATAAGAGGGGACAGGAATGGGATCACTAGAGAGTACTTCATCAGTGTTAGTTTAGTGAGGAGAACCAGTGGTGAACAGCAATGGATCTCTCTAGACATATAGAATGGTTTTTCCAGGAGTATCATATTAGAAAAGAACTATTAATGTATTTTCTATATTTTGTGATTCAGAACCCCCATGAATTGAAGGAAAGTATTCTGACTTATAAGGAGTAGTTTGGGAGGAGGAGAGTGAGACAAAAAGAAGCATAAAAGGACCTGAGCTGGAATAATGAGGTCAGGGTTCTCAATTTAATCTATCTTCTCGTATAAGTCAGTCTGTAGGGGAAGATATTATCATGATGAAAGAAGTAAGGAAACACACACGATGTTGTGAATATCAGCGTTCAGTCCGGTAATTGCCTTGACTAACAATAGCAAATACCCGACTCTTTCCCCAGGGACAGACTAAATACATCCACTGAAGTTTGATCTATAGTCTCCTGACCTCCTGGATCCTGTATTTTGGGGCAGAAATGTGCCAGAGCTTTCTTCCACTTTAAAATTTCTCCACCCTGGGCCTCTGCCTTTGCATCCTGCTTTGCATCCGCATTGACATATAGGAATGGCCATCAGGAGGCTCCCTAATAATAGATTTGCATTTATTAATAAAACTGGTCTTCAAAGCTTTATTCAAAGAAATGACTATTGGAAGGGATCTTGGCTACTGATGGTAGAAAGCTGGGGGGGTGACATGATTGGTCTGGTTGATCATTCCTCAAAGGTGAGGTTACACAAATTGGTCAGTAGTCTACTTTGCCAATCTATCATTAATTTTTGTGTGCCTTAAAGTTTGCCCAGTATTTTGTATGTATAATCTCATGTATTCCTCCCAAAGGCACTCTGAGGACGGTTGTTGCAGAGGACAGTTGATAGTGTTGTTCAAGCTCAGGCACTGCAGTCAGAAGACCTGGGTTCCAATTATAGTTCCTCATTTACCAGCTCTGGAACCTCTCTCATCTGAACATCAGTATCCTCTAATATAAAATGGCGTTACCCATAGCAACCTCACAGGCTTACTGGAGAAATTACACGCGATAATTCACAAAAGCACTCAGCGTGGGACCTGGCACATGGTTACTGTTCAATAATGGAAACTATTTGTATTTCTGGTTGCTCAAGTTTCCATAGCAACAGTGTTGGCCTTAGCCCTGAGCAAGAGGGGGGTCTCCGCTCTGGGCCCATGCTTTAGAGGTCCCTACACGTGAAAATCCCCAAGAGTTAAAAATTATATTACAAGAACACATGGCCACTTTTATCACTGAGGAACTGGTGCTCGTCACTGACACCTGCTATGTAACCCATAACCCTAAGTATCTGCTCTTGTAACTGACATCATTCAGGACCTAAGGAGACATGGCTTCAATATCTTGCCTTGAAAGACTGCATTCAAATGTCATGATGTCTGTGGTTGGTGCCCAAAATGAACATGGATCTGCTTTGGATATCAGAGAGGGTGAAACAGCAGGAACACTTGGGTCAAAATAGGAAAAAAAGCAGATAGCTTCAGTATCAAATGCAACAGCTCCTTATATGTGAAACTTTCCAGAAGTGCCACACACGTATCCATTTTCTTCTTCTGTTTGTGTTCTTATGTGTGGTTGTAGAAGACTCATCAGCTGCAACTGACAGCAGAAGACTCAAGAACAATATGTGCAGTGAGTACTGTGAATTGATTCAATGTTACAGAATTAGACATAACTGACATATATAGATATAACAGCCATAAATTGTGGCATTGATTCTTTTTATTGCTGGAGGTTGAACATTATTAATGGATTTTTAACAAAAATATTAACTGATATGTAAGTACATTTTTTAAAAAGTCAGCTTTAATAATTTTTATTTAAAATATTATATATGTTCTTCCTCTTATTTCCCTTCCCTTCCATCATCCTAAAGTCATTAGATGGGGCTATACACAGTAGGCACCTTTACTGGGGAGGGTGGACAGTGACAGAACACGAAGCGTTGGGCTGGGGGCAGGGTGAAGAAGAAATCACACATGGGGCATCTTGGGGCTGAATGCCCAAGTCTGAGTGGGATGAAGAGGGCATCCCCTAACAAGGGTTTCCAAGCATGGGGTGCTGGAGCCTGAGAAAGTTAAAGGTGCATCTGCATAGCAGAGCTGTTTAACATGGGGTGCTGGAACCCAATGGGATACAGGAAAAGCCATGAGAGTGTGTGGCTTGGCACAGAGTGTTGGAGAAAGAAAGGGGTGAGGGGACATCCCCAGGAAGGGGTGGCCCACTATGGGGTGTTAAAGTCCAGTGTAAGCAGTTCTTTGTCACATGGGAAGTCCCAGTGCAAGATGTCAGAGCCCAAGTGGGGTGAGGAGGGCTTCTGTTTGAGGATGCTGTAGCCCAAAAAGGGGACCCTCAACAAAGCAGGGTGAGAAAGAGTGTCTCCTGGTCAAATTGGGTCAAGTTAGCCATCAAAGTAATGACAATAATAGATTATAACCCACTGAATAAAATAGGAAGCCATGGGTCCATATTGATGCCAGTAAGTAAATGAATAAAATCACAAGTCTGAAGAAGAAAGAGGTTTGAACACAGTATTAATGTACCTCCCCACAAAATACTTATTAACTAAACAGGCGAAACATGTAATCATGCAATGATGAAGGCTGCCAGACATCACACTAACCAAGCGATCAGTGTGAAACGCTTCTGTCACCGGACAACTCGAAATCACATGCCATGTGATAGGATGCACTGAGTAGGACTCAGCTTCACTTCAGTGATATTCCTGTGCAAAAATGCATAAACTGAATCTACACATGAGAAAATCCCAAACACAAGTAGAGGAGCACTCTTCCAAAAAAACTGACCTACGATTTTCAGAAATGTCAAAGGCATTAAAGTCAAAGAAAGATTAGAAACTCTTCCAGACTGAAGGAAGCTAAAACATGACCTGACAACGCAATGCTCTGTGCTGTGAAAATTAATACAGAGGAACTTCACTAAAATGGAGTCAGGAGGCCAGAAGGGGGCGCTCTCACGCAGGTACCACCCCATGTCTGTACCGGTTTCAATAGAAAGAGACCTACTTTGCAGCTCTGGCAGGACATGACACTACTTTACTACCCTATGCAGGAGGAAGAAAACTTTCCTTTGCCTGGCAACAGCTCAGCCAATGAGAGACTGTCACAATTCAGCCAATGGAAAGTCACTATACTTCAAATTCTCAGTTTCCTCCAATGGCCTTTTTCCTTATAATAGCCCTTCACAACTTCCCCTTCTCTTCTATGAAATAGTTTCCTTTCTTTTGTTTTATGACCTGCTATAGTTGCATGTCCCAAATTGTAATTCTTTACTGCTCCCTAATAAACCCATTTTTGCTGGTAAAATAACTGGCTGTTTTATTGATTTAGGTGAACAGTGTGTTTCTGAACTAGAAACTTTAAAGAACATCATTGGGAGGATTGGCAAAAAGTTAATGGGGTCTAAAGATTAAATTTGTCAAATAAGATGTATAATGGTCAGTGCTACTTTCCTGATTTTGATTGTTGTGTTGTGTGTATGTAAGAGAATGTCCTTGTTTGTAGAAAATACACACTCAAGAATTTGGAATTATGAAGAATTAGGTTTAAGAGAAAGAATATTATTTGCATGCACTTGCAACTCCTATGTAAGTCTGAGATTGCTTCAAAACTTAAAAATACATTGAAAGTGTAAATTTTTATTTTAATTTGGCATAATTTGTATTTTGCATTGTGATATTAGTAGACAATCTTGAATATTTTAAAAGTACATTTTGAAAATATATATTTAAAATTTACATTTTAAATTATTCTATTTGATTTAATTTTAAATGAAAATATATTCAAACCTTGGGACTTCCCTGGTGGCGCAGTAGTTAAGAATCCGCCTGCCAATGCAGGGGACACAGGTTCGATCCCTGGTTCAGGAAGATCCCACATGCTGTGGAGCAACTAAGCCCGTGCATCACAACTACTGAGCCTGCGTGCCACAACTACTGAAGCCCGCGCGCCTAGAGCCCGTGCTCTGCAACAGGAGAAGCCACCGCAATGAGAAGCTCACGCACCACAACAAAGAGCAGCCCCCGCTCACCGCAACTAGAGAAAGCCCACGCACAGCAACGAAGACCCAATGCAGCCAAAAATAAATAAATAAATAAATAAGTAAATAAAAGAAAATATATTTAAATCTATATTCTTTTAATATAACCACGTTTTATTTTTTGACTCATAGATAGTTAATAATGAGGACAAATTTGGATCCTGATAAAAATAGAAATACCAAAGTCTTTTGAGAAAAGGAAAATTAATGCTTAAAAGAAAAAATAAAATCCTCACAGAATTCTCATTAAATTTTTAAGAAATTCAGAGCAATGAAAGTGAGCAGACGTCTATGAAGTATGAGCCATATAAAATCCACGTACAGGATATGACAGATTCTTAATGAAGATTTAATTACTGATTAAAACCAGGAGACTGTAAAAGAGAATACTTCTTATCATGAGTCTGGCTTTCTCACTACAAAATGAAGAAATTTATACTCAGATTGGACAACAAAAATTAAATAACATGAACTTTGTGATTTTAATGGATCATGGCCCTGGAAAATGGCTGTCACATCTTTCTAACAGTGTGAGAGAGTTTCTAAAAAAATACAATGTAATTCTGGTTTAAATTAGAGATAGAAAATATCCATTTGTCAACCATGCCAAAAAGTGTAGTATTTGATTTCATTTAAAAAAAGGTGTTTTTTCAAATGTAGAAAGTAATTGGCTTTTACAGACTAAGTTTAAAGATAACATATTTTTGTTATTACTCCTATGTGTTTCACAATAAATCTTCAAGACTGACTTTCATTAATGCAGATTTTGTGACCTTAGATATTTGTGTGAAATAAAACACCCATACAATTGCTAGAATAGAAAAACAAAAGACAAATAAATAGCAAACAACAATATTATTCAACCAAGACAAGTAAACACTGATGCAGAACGCTGAATAATTCAAAGAACGATAGTCCTTAGCAAAGTGTAATGAGGCTTTGCCTGGCTCTGACAGCCAAATATTTATACAGAACCATGTACAGTTTCTAGGTTTAGTAGAATTGATTTTGAAATCTAATGTCAGGATGGCAAAACTTATAAAATGTAGGCCAGGAAGAGGAAGAAGAAAGGAAGGAAGGAAGGAAGGAAGGGGAGAGAGAGAGAGAAAAAAAAAGAGAGAAAGAAAAAGGAAGAAAGAAACAATGATCCTTATCTAAAATGGAAAATTCAAAATCGTATTAATAATTTAGTGGGCATTAATGTAAGACAAGAACTCACATATAAAATTTTAAAAGTAAATAATTTTCAGTTCAAGCACGGTTGGTAAGGAAAGGGGTACAACTCAGAATTATGGCCAGTATTACAAAGCATTGTATGGGCCTTGCACCATTACATGGTTAAAGTTTTTTATTAGAGAACATGGCCCCAACTGTGCCAATAGTGATAATATTCTTTGGAACAGTTGAACGATTAGATATGACATCTTGTGTATCTCTTCAAATATTTTGGATGAAGGATATCTTAGTTTTTGTTTTTGTTTTTCTAGACAAGCAGTCAAGCAGTGAGGATGGCAACTAAAGGCTATTACAGAAATTAGATTTAACTTAGGTGGGAACTTAGATGAGAAATGAGTGAGAGTAGAGGAATTAAGCTGGACCATAGAAGATTCGAGAGTAGGGCTGTCGTCCTGTGAGAGGCAGGTGCTTCTGGACTGGAGCAGCCAGGGAAGCTAGAGGTGGGGGGCCGCAGCCAGGAGCTGGGGGGTGGGGACAGGGGATGCAGACCACATGACCTCCAGAGATAAATGCCAGTGGGGCTTCCTTGGAAGGTTTCCAGCAGAGAAGCGGTCTATGTATATTTCAAAGGATTCCTGTGCAGGCCAAAGCTGCATGTTGAGCATAGTGATTACACAACATAAGAACATTCAGAGTCCAGGATGGTCCATCACCAAGCCTGGACTCTCTAGCTCAGAATTCCTTGTGCTATGAGGAGAAAAATATAAAGCAAAATAAAACATTCAAAATGCTAATTAATGAAGCCATTGTCTTTTCATCCAAGTCTTCTACTGGTGCTTCTCCCCTTCCCCTGTCCCTTCCTCCTCCTCCTCCTCCCCCTCCTCCTCTTCCTCCTCTTTCACTTCTGCTCTGGCCACTGGACACCATCCTAACACCCAAGAGATTAAAGGCCTCCAAAAGGAAGAGACTGATAGGAGGCTGAAAGAGAAGGCAAGGATCATTAGTAGGAGAAAGTGGCAGAAAAAATTAATCTGAGAGAGGAGACGTGAGCTCAGGGATGGGAAATCTCAGAGCACTTTCAAAGCGACTGGAGTGAAGAGGGATTAGAGTGACAGGATGAAATGAAGGAGACCCATGAGTGAAAGCTGGATTACAAGGACCTCTGCTGTCATACTCTGTCACACTGGGGAATTCCTCTCCTCCAGCTCCACCCCACCAATTCCAAGGCATTTTATGTTTTTGGGGATGGTGATGAACAAGATTTGAACTAGTTTCTTGGGGTGGTAACTGGCACTAGTGTCAAGACTGGGGTTAGGCTGTGGAAGGGCAGGTCCTGGGCTTCAGGCATCACACCTTCATTGCTGATTCCATGTGCATTTACCCCATGAGGGCCCTGCTCTCTCAGCGCCTGTGGTTTGAATCCAAAGCAAGTGCCAGCCCACTGACCTGACTTTTTCACAAAAAAGTTTAGTTAACTGTAAACTACAGAAGGCCCTACAAAGAACATTGATGAAGAAGCCAGTTTTGGAAGTCATCCAGACCTGGACCGCTCCCGTGTTGCACTGTGACATATAAGCTGTGTGACTTTGGATGAGTTACTTAAACTCTCTGTGTCTCATCTGGGGATGATACTGCCAACCTCAAATGGTTGTTTGTGAAACCTGGACAATGTAGAGATGCCCCGGGCTCAGCGCCCAACGCAGTGAACGTGGATGCGTGGGAACCCTTCTTAGCCAGCAAAGAGGTGGCTTCTTTCTTGTCCTGCAGAAATGTATTTCAAACATCTCCTGTGCCAGGAAGCTTCCCCTGAGCTCTGCATCCTCAGATAAGGAGTCTCCTTCTCTGCTCCCAAGGATCACGTTGGTGGTCCTCATGCATTGTCTTCATTTGTCTCCTCTATCACATCTATGCATTTGCTTCAGGCTTTACAGACCTGGACTCCACACAGTGGTGCTACTTGTTGAATGATCGCACGAAGGTATCATCTGATTACCCTATTCCTCCAAATGCATGTGACATCCTCCTTATTTCTTCTTATTCCTTTAACTTTGCATTATTTTTCTGTCTCCCCCCCTGCTGTTCCTTCCTCTCTTCCTTCTCTATACCCCTTCCTTTCACTTCCCTCTCTCTTTCTCCATGTCTCTCTCCTCCCCTCCCACCCCCAAGGACATCATAATAAAATGAGGCAGGGGCTTCCCTGGTGGCGCAGTGGTTGGGAATCTGCCTGCCAATGTAGGGGACACGGGTTCGAGCCCTGGTCTGGGAAGATTCCACATGCCGTGGAGCAACTAAGCCCGTAAGCCACAACTACTGAGCCTGTGCATCTGGAGCCTGTGCTCCGCAACGGGAGAGGCCACGACAGTGAGAGGCCCGCGCGCCGCGATGAAGAGTGGCCCCCACTCGCCGCAACTGGAGAAAGCCCTCGCACAGAAACGAAGACCCAACATAGGCAAAAAAAAAAAAAAAAAAAAAAAAAAACCTTAAAAAAAAAAAATGAGGCAACGTGTCAAAATGATCTTAAATAATGGGTCATGGTTAGTATGAAGTTGTTTTACCCCACGTGCTGCCTGCCCATTAGGTGTGACTAATCAGCAGCATATGACTGCTGGAAGAAAGAAGCTCCTGCCAAAATATTCTTTAATTTAGCTGAAACAGAAACTAACAAACAAAAGTCCACAATGCTCATGTGCATAATAAAGCACTATGTTGGAGTGAGATAAAAAAAATGCATCTACTAAAGAATGCAGACAGGAGACTCCCCCATTAAACAGATCGGGGTCTAATGATAATGAAGGAGAGAAATGGGATTAAATGCCACATGGGATCCTTTTGACAGCTGCCTCCAGCTTGACGCTGGAATTCCCTCCATCAGCTCAGGGCACCCCGATGTCCTAAGGAGCCTTCCTTATGGGAGGCCATTCAGTTCTTCCAGGCAGGGAACAGAGACTGGCATTTCTAACTATGGTACCAGAACAGGCTCTTTCCACAAATAAAACTCTTGAGCTATTTTTAGGAGATGAATTTTTAATGAAGACCAGCTGTGCAAAATGTTAGCATGGGGCCAGGGGACTGAGATATGGTCTTCATTCAAGAGGATTAAAAAAAAAAGAGAGAGAAAAAAGATACATCTTCTAAAAATAGTCTTTCATTGCCAAAGTTTTCACCCATGCCATTCTGGAGCCATTTGAAAAGATGATGTTATGGGTTAAATTGTGTGCCCCCTAAAAAAAGATATGTTGAAGTCCTAACCCCTGGTACTTGTTAATGTGACCTTACTTGGAAATAAGGCCCTTGCTGATGTAATCAAGTTAAGAAAGGTCATACTACATTAGGATGGGGCTAATATAATGACTGCTGTCATTATAAGAGGGAAATTTGGACACAGAGGAAACACCAGGGAGAATCCATGTGAAGATGGAGGCACAGACTGGACTGATGGACCTACAAACCAAGGAATGACGAAGATTGCCAGCACCCACCAGAAGCTAGAAGAGAAGCATGGACCAAATTCTCCCTCAGAGCCTCCAGTAGAAACCAACCTGGCTGACTCCCTGATCTCAGACTTCTGGCTTCCAGAATTGTGAGAGAATAAATTCTGGTGTTTAAGCCACCTGGTGTGTGGTGCTTCATCATGACAGCCCTAGGAAACTAATACAGATGGGTAACCTTGGACATTCGATTGAATTCAATAGATGTTTTTGGAGGCTGTAAAATTTCATAAAATTATGAATATATCAAATGGGCATAGGAAGGAGCATTCCTATTTACTTGGAACCAGCACCCTTATTTGATATTAAATTTGAATCAGAGTACCAGAGAGGTTATAGTCACCTAATAATCCAGATTTTGCAGGTATTTGCTGGGCTCTTGCTGTGTGTCAGACTGTGCTATGAGCTGGGGAGAAAGCAAAGAGAATCCCATCCCTTCTGTCTGAAGGCGTCCTCTCCCAGGTATTTTCATGGACGATGCTTTCTTCTTAGAGATCATGGGGCAAGTATCTCCTTTCTCAGAGACGTCTCCACACCATCCCATTGAACTTTACCTTAGTTCTAGTTGTTTCATTCATAGAAAAATTATAATTTACAATTATAGTTTGTTTTTCTTGGTTTGTTTGTTTAACTCTTTGTCATTGGTCATTTTGCTTCCTATCTTCCCCTAGACCACAGGCTTCATGAGGTCAGGGATCATATTTATCTTGTCATTGTTACATCTCTAGCACCTAACTTAGCTTCTGATACTCAAGCAAAGTGCAATGTTTATGAAATGTCCTCAGTCTTCTCCCACCAAATTCCCACATGATTTCCTACTTGCCAACACTGTATTCTTCAGCCATGTGATTTTCTTACCAATTCCTGAATATACCGTTCCCATTTGCTCCATGCTGTTGCTTTTGCAAAGGAATCCTTTCTCTTCTCTGTCTGAGGAAATCCTGCCCTTTCATCTCTATCCCATCCTCTCAACCCCAGAGTCAATCAGTCTTGGTCCTGCTGCCCCCATGATATCCTGTCCATGTCTCCATCATGCCATTTATCCACTGCATCAATATTTCCCATTTATATGTCTGTCTTTCTCTCTTTATATTAATCCCTGAGACATAGCATTAATTATTGTGTAGAATTCAGTATAAAAATATTGTCCGAAGAATATTTGTTAGGATTATGTCATCTTTGGGAAAAGAAAGGATGAGGGCGACTTTACTGTCAAAATCAGAACCTATAACAGAGTCTGACACAGATGATGTTCAATAAATATTTGGTGAATGCATAAATGAATGCATAAATATGGAAAATCTTTACTTAAGGAATGTATGTCAGTCAGAATTGTGTCAAGAAATAGATGTCACCCTCAATTACGTTAATTAAGAAATGTTAATAATAGGGACATTGACAGAGGTCTGGGCAAAATTGGAGAAAACCAGCATGAGTTAGTAAAACCTTGTGGGAAAGTAACATGAGACCACTTATCTCTCCTAGAAAAGGCCAGTGGAAAGTCACAAGAACTTATAAAAGGGGGACGCCTGACAGGAGCTTAGGTTAAGACAGGGAGACACAACCAAAAGTGGCTTCTTAAGAAGAGCGTAAGGATCCAACAGCGCTTCTGCTCACACCTGTGTTTGCTTTGCTGATTCTGAATCTACCCAGAAGTTGAGGGGCAAGTGAGCCCATGACCGCGTTCCTAAAGTTGTTCATGAAACAGGATGGAAAGCTGACCTAGAAGGGCAGGTGGAAAATACAGGGCAGAACGCAAGAAGGTAAAAGCAATAACCATGTGAAACATAAAGTACAGTTTTCTGTCCTTTCCATTTATTATCAACTCTAATTTAAAAAATGTAGTCAGTAGCTATTATTATTTCCATTTTAGAGATGGGGCGACTAAGGCACAGAAAATGAAAGCACCTGGCTCAGTGTTCCATGGTCAGAAAATTGCAGAGCTAGTCAATGTGACTCCAGACATCACCCAGATAATTCTCAGGGCTCATCAGTGCGTGCTTTCTGTTTGTTTTTTAAAATTGTTGTTACTGTTTGTTTCTAAACGTTTATTTAACAAGATAGGATAGTTGAAACAATTTTCAGGAGACCCAGTTGCTAGACCCATGTTTCTAACAAATCAGTTGTGAATAAGTCAAAAACGGGTGAGTTAACATCCAACATAGCAAAATGGAGGCACTGGGCCTAATATACATAAAAGCACAACTCCCCAAATCAGGAAAAGTAATAATTTAATATTGACATAATACCATTGTCTAACCATGACCCAAATTAGAGTTCATAAATTATCCCAATAATATAGTTTATATATGTTTCATATTTTTTCTAAACTTTGCAGATCATTTGAAGGCTGTGCCCCTTTACTACTAAATACTTTATTCTGTATATTTTTAGAAAACAAGAACCTTCTCTCAACCAAAGTACAATGATCAAAATCAGGAAATTTAATATGCATACAATATTATTATCTTCTTTCATTTTCATCAGTTGTCCCAGTAATTTTTTTTTTTTAGCTGTGCTTTCCAGGATGCAATTCAGGACCTCACAATGCATTTAGGTGTCAATTTCACTTAGTTTACTTTAATCCGGAACTGTTCCTACCCTTCCCTTTATCTTTCTGTTCTTGACCTTGATTTTTTTTTGGGGGGGGGTGGATAAAAGTACAGGGCAATGATTTTGTAGAATGTCCCTCCGTTTTAGTTGCTCTAACGTTTGCTTATGTAGATATGGGTTACATGAGTTTGGACAGGATATAATTGACTGGTAGTGTATGCCTTCCCTTCCGGAGCCATATAGCATAATCTACTCCCAACGCTGGTGAACTAGTTTTGGTCAATTGGTTAAGGCAATGTTTCCCAGCTCACTCCAATATAAAGGTACTATTTCCCCTTTGTGATTAATGAGCTACATGGAGAGGTATTTTGAGGTTGTGTAAACGTCTCCTTGGTTTATAACCCTCTCTCTTAATTGGGTAGTCCAACTGTAGGATCTGAGACCACAATGATTTTGAAAATTGAGTATTCAATGGTTATAGGAAGAAGAATAGATAAGAACATATAGGGAGGAAGAAGGGAAGTTAATGAGCAAATATCAGAGCCCTTGGAGATAGTTGACCTCTGTCATGGCCCAATAGAGACGGGATGTGGAGGTATAGGGTGTGTTACGTGTGTTGAAACAGTGTGTCATGCACTTTCCCATAGCCAGAGACCACTCTGGTGTAGACATTCAGACATTTCCTGCCTGTTTGCCTTGTCTGGTTGGTTCATATTTTAAAGGCTGGGAGCCTGTTATACACCTAACGTGTGCTCTGGCATGGCCTTATGCTGTCACATTGCCCAGTGAAAAGTGGAGTCCAGTTCTAAGCCCCTGGGATGACAAAATCCTTTCTGCTCTGCTGACAGTTTATGAAATTATGTAAGGAAATCCTTAGAAATATTTATTTCTGAGGCTTGAAGGAAGACTAAAAACCTCAGAGCCAAAATGTGTATTTTTTTGGGTAGGAACTGAGGTTCTTACAGGGTCCGTGCCAGGGGTCTGATCCAGCCATCCTAACTCATCATCCAGGCTCTTTCTAAAGCACTACATGGCAAAAGTCTCAATGACTGATTAGGCATACTTACAAATATAGGAGACCCTCCTTCAAATATTTCAAATAAGTGACAGAATTTTAACAGTATGTAAGCATTAAGCCTATGTGTAAAAGAAGCATTTACTTAAAAAAAAAATCCTTCAGTAACTGAGATATACTATGTCAGCCTTCTTTTTCTCGGTTTATGCACATTTGGCAGAGAGTAGTTGAGAAGAGATCCAATTCACAGGATCATCTTTCTGTCCTCCAATCCATCCTCTTCACAAACACAATTGTTATTTAGGAAAAGCTTATTACTGGGCATGCACTTTACAGAATACCCCTGCCTGGAGACCTTCGTAGACTTTCATCGTGCAGATCGTCTTCCCCAGCTGGGGAACAAGCAGAGAACTCGAGTCACAAGGGGCATCCACAGAACAGGCACTGATCATCTTCCTGAAACATCCTGTAATTGATGGTAAGTGAATGTATTTTTAAATATTGCAACACATGGATGTGTAAATAATTATAATGCAATAGTGAAATTAACTTTTAATAAAGTTATTTCAAAACAAAACAAAAGGTCATGCTTGCCATCGGCTGCTTCAGGAAACATGAGGACCCCAACAGGCTGGGAGCCTGGGTGAACGCTTCAGAGAGAAATACCAGGAAAGTGCTTTGTGGATTACCTTACAAATCCTTAAAAACAATGTTTAATCCTCGCCTTCCAATCTTTCTCCAATTTTTGTTTCCTTCCTTCCTTCTTGCTATCTTTCCTTCCCTCAATCATTTATTCACCAAATATTTTTTGAGCATTTCCTTTGAGCCAGGCACCACACTGAGCTTAGTGGATACAGAGGGGAATATAGCACAGGGGTTTCCTGCTCTCACGAGCTTTTGGTCTAGAGGGCGGGAAGAGGGTCAGCAAACAAATAAGTGAAACAGACATATGTATTTAGAGTCGGAAGCTATTTTTGAATAGTGATAAGTGCAAAGATTTAAAAATTTAGTGAGTCATGAGAAAGAGTGACATACAATGGTACAGAGTGTGTCTGTACAGAGGGTATCAGAGGAGATAATAATTAATCAAGGAGTTAAAAGTAAGAAGCCCCTGTAGATCTGGGGAAAGACCAATCCCGCCAGGGGGAGTGAGGAATAACAAGACAGGGATGAATGGAGAGCAGGTAGAAGAAGAGAGCCCTTGCTCCGAAAAAGAAGCCACCGCAATGAAAAGCATGCACACCACAACGAAGAGTATCCCCCGCTCGCCGCAAGTAGAGAAAGCCCGCGCGCATCAACGAACACCCAACACAACCAAGCTAGATAAATAAATACATAAATACATAAATACATAGATTTATATTAAAAGAAAAAAGTGAGGCGGGGGACCAGGTAGAAGATGGGTCAAAGAGGTTGTGAGGATAAATCACGAAGTGCCCCCAGAGGCACTATGATACGAGGACAAAATTAGTAAAATAATAATAAGGATTCATTTAGTGCACATTTTATTATAATATAATATGATATGATATGATTCTGCTCAGAGATGCTAAGTGAATTTCTCAAACCCACACAGTAGCTATGCCCATTGAACTCCAAACTTGGGCTCTGCCCTTAGAAGAATACTGCCCCTCTGGTGGTTAATCCACTTGGTCAAAGCCACAGGGACACTGGTAGAAAAAGTATTTAAGTTTGGGCTTTTTGACGAGTCCCTTCTGTATGCAACTTTATATGCACTTGAAAAAAAGCCATTTATCGTCGCAGCTCACCAAATGGAGATTTTTGTTCCTCTTATAAGACTTTAGGAAGATAGTCGTAGGCACTTCAAAAATAAAAGCAAAAGATGGAAGGGTGATTAAATCTATTGGTAACCATTCTGGTAGAGAGCATTCACTTGTTGCTAGAGGTTGGCTGAATTATGATCCAAGCGTTCAACCCCAGTGAGCAGGTTCATAACGCCCCCTGTCGGTGAGCCTGAGCAGATTCCGAGAATGCTCAGGACAGAACACAAAGCTCTGGCAGCAGACATGCCAAGGTTGCCCTTTTGCACTTTTAAACACCACCGGGATGTACAGAGTCCTGCTTTTTCTCCACAGGGTCCCAGACTCCACTGCGACATGGATGGTAGGCTTTGCACTGATGGAGAATTAGAAAATTCTAGAATACTAGCACTTGAATGCCACATCATCCAATTCCAATCTTTTTCTTATACAGAGGATGAGATAGGTATCTAAAGAGATGAATGGACTTGCCCGGGGCAACGCACATACTGGCAGACTTGAAACCAAGGCATGAGTTTCCAGAACTGAAGACTAGAGCCTGATAAAGCCATCTCACTGAAATAAGGGAGAATATTTCACTTTCATTTTGAAATAAATCATAGAATATATATTTTTAAAAACACATAATATTTAGTAGGAAAGAACAATTTAGAAGTGGTAGAGGACATGACACTAAATTTGTAAAATATAATAATATAAATAAAACCACCATATGCATAGATAAATGACAGAATTATAGAGCTCAGGGAATGATCAGTAGTTATTTCTGTCCTTTAAGTATAAAGGAAGTTTTGTTTCTTTCTTTGTACTTTTCTGATTTTACCTACATTTCTAAAAACATATGTTTAATATTATGTGTGAGTAAGGGAACAAAACCAAATAAAATTAATAAAATTTTTTGTAAAAAATCAAAAAACAACTAACAGAGGACTGATGTTGCCTTTTCATATTCACCTGCTATTTTTTCTCATGTAGCAAAGTAAAAACATAAGAACTTTCATATCACTGCTCATTATTTTCAAAGTGGAATGCAACACAGTACAAGTTATTTCCCCAGGAGTATCTCCTATTATGCACTCACATTTTGAATGAAAGCATTTTTTAAATCATTATTTTTTGCCCCCAGACTGCTGCTTTGTACTGTCTATTTTTTAATATTCTGGGAGATAAATGGCTTTCTAACTTTTTCTGAACTTATACTATCTTTTATATTATATAACTGATGGCCAGCAGTGTTCCTATTAATTCTCAAGAACCAATGAGTCATTAAATGATAATGGATATCTAAAAGAGGTTTTGGAATAAAGTAGGTGCTCAATAAATATTCTAGAAGGGGTAGGAAAGAAGGAAGGAAGGGGGAAGGAAGGGAGGAAGGATGGGAAGGAGGGAAAAAGAATGAATGATGAAATAAGTGGCTAGATAACATGAAGTATCAACAAAAGATTTTAGAAAGCATCCACAAAACACCCAAAAAACAATAGAATTATTCTTCATGAGACTTGAGTTCAAGCCCTAGCTCTGGCATGAAATCAACAACATGATAATAGGAGAGTCATTAAGTCTTTTGAATCTGTTTTCTCCTTGATGAAGTGCAGATAATAATATTAACAATAAATTTATAGATGTGCTATGACTATTACATAAGGTAAACTTTGAAAATGCTATTTCTGTAAATTATGATGTGTTAATATCATAAAAGCCATTTATCCAAATTCCATTATTGTTATTTTCCTAGCCCAATGCCTGGTATATTGTAGATGTATACTCATTAAAGGTATACCTAATAAATGATCGAGGGAGTGAACAAAAACTAGAGAGATAAAATACATTGTTGAAATTTAAAAAACAAAAAATATTAAAGTCCAGAACTCCTAGCTAGAGTTTCAGTGTTATCTCCTCTGTGTTTAAAGTCTGTGATCTATGTTATATCTGGATCCTTTTCTTATGGAGACTTTCTTCTCGTGTAAAGATTTAGTAGAGTCTGAATATCAGATTCAAATATACAATTTTTATCTTTAACATAGTCCTCATTAATTGCAGTTCTCATTAATTTCAAGTCAGAAAAGATCAAGAGATGCTGTTCAATTAGGTTTTTTCAAGTCAGAAAAGATCAAGAGATGCTGTTCAATTAGGTTTTTTTTTTTTTTTTTTTTTTTTTTTTGCTCTATAGATAGCAGTGCACAGCACAATGAAAAACTGGCAATCTGGCATTTTGTTAATGCAGATATAAACCATTATTAAAATAATGGGTTTCCCTACAACTTATTAGTCTTATGCAAAATGTGTTATTTGTTAATTTACTGCATGTGTTGATTAGTTGATATGGGGTATGATCATGAAAACTGCCTTCAAAAAATGTTGATTGAGACTCTTCCACGTTCAAAGCTAGGGCTTGGGGAAACAGAAATGAGAAGGATGATATTTAACAGCTTTCAGTCCACTGGGAGAAGTAATAAGAAAATGAATGCAGGTTATAAAGTATTGCAACTACAGTTACAGAAGTAATTATAGAACAGAAGATAGTAAGGAGTAGCATCTATTAGGCACCAGGCCTGCAGATACCTAGTGAGGGTTTGCTCATCTTTGATGGAGAGGTGGAGAGAGAAAGATTTCTGGGGTGGTATTTTCTAAGTTCAGCCTTGCAGGATATATAGAGGAGATATAGTCAAGGATGGGGAAATCATTCCAGAGGCAAAGTCAAACTTGAGCCCAGGCTCAAGAGGTGAGGAACTGGGGAGAATCCAGTGGTTCATTATGACAGGCACATATGAGATGGAAGTGGTATAAGTAGCTAGAGAACAGATCCAGAAAATTTCTGTGTTCCATGAAGAGAAGATCGAATTTCCTTCCAAGGTAAAGACAGATTTTGAAAGATTTTAAGAAGGGATTGGACCATGCAATAAGTTTAACACTATGGATATAGCAAATTCTCCAGTTTCATAGATTTTTCCCAATGTTATGTTAAACATTTATTCCCCTCAATTTCAAGAAGTATGAAAGTTTTAGATATTAGCTAAGGTTTGAATCTTCGCTAGCTGTATCCATTGATATTTAGTCAGCAGACATACATTGTTACAAGGGAGGATTAATGCTGTCAGGTGTAGAGAACAGAAAGACTTCAAGTCAAGATTTCTCATTCTGAACTTTGGGCTTCCAATAGTCCAGTTTTCTGGCATAAACAATGGGTTCAATAAAATCCTTTTTTTAAGAACTGCCACAGTGAGAAGAGAAAATCACCTATGCCAGAGCAGCAGCTGAAAATGTTTAGAACACAGAAGACTTAGATGTAGTATCTGGGATCTCCACCCATCCCCATGTACCCCAGGGCTGAACTAATGGAAGGACTGAGGGACCCAAGTGTAAACTGGACTTGCCCATTGCTTCCTGAATAAGGCTAAAATATACGCCAATTTTCATATGAAACTCCCCCTATTGCAGCAACTTTAGAATAAGAATGGTGGTGATTTATATCTATTGTGACATGTCCAGGCAGGAAAGACTGGATACAGCCCCAGGTGTTTTCCACAGCCTCAGAATAGCAAAGGAGAGTGCCCAAACGACCCTCATGCTTGGAGGCAGGGAGGGGACACTGTGAGCTCAAAATTAGTTGAGGGATGGAGGTAACCAATAGGATGAAAAAGTATAAATTATCAGGAGGAATGGATATGTCAGAGGAGGCAGAGTAAATCATTCATCCAGGATTTTGAAGCAGGTGAAATCACATCTCAGTTAGTGAGGATCAGATGATCCCCTCTCTGGGTCCTTGATGTTGGGGGACTCATAAAGCCTTCCCCAGAAATTACAATAACCCCATGGATGGGGAAGGTGACCAAAATTCTACTTTATTTGATTAAATCTATGTGGAAATGCCTAGGCTGCGTTCTCTGCTACCAGGCAGAAATGGCACTTAAAATAAAATCCCAGGAACACAAAGAATATTCTAGAAAGACAAAGAAAGTCTGAAATCAGGAATGCATTCAATCAGTACCGGTTGACATATTTGTAAATCTGGCCCAGGGACAAAACCATGTTCTCCAATGAGATTTTGTTTGTAATGAAGTTAATATTTTAATCTCCATCCATCTACTTTTTAACTTTCATTTCTTGTTTCTGAGCTTGCTTCAGAAACAGGATATTGCTCATTGGTCTTTTCCAGCTCACGTATCAAGTGATGGGAATGGAGACTTATAAACAATTAAATATGAACTGGGTTTTAGTGTTTTGATGGATGACTACTCAGCAAACCCAGACCACCACAGAAGAGATCAGGTCAGTCTGGATGGGAGAAGAATGTGAAAGAACATGGTACTTACACTCTGTCTTGGAGGATGAAGAGGTGTCTTCCAAACAGTCACCATGGAAAGGGCATTCTAGGGAGGAGGACCCTTGCTAACAAAGGCTGGGGTGCTTAACAGAGCCTAACGGAGCCTTAACGGAGGCCTAGAGACAGTTTCTATGACCAGAGTGTATAGGCTGCCAGGAGGGACATCATCAACAGTCTCGTAAATCATGCTCAGTGGGTGAATAGATTAAGAGCTACCAATTTTGAGGGCAAAGGCCAGATGACTTTCATAACAGTTCTAAGGGCATATCTAGAGAAGTAACCAAATTATGGCTACTGAGGATGACCTGTAGAGATGGTTCATGGCCATTAGGTTTTTATAGATATAGTCACAGTTTTTGGGGGGTTTAAAAAAAAATTTTTTTTTAATATCAACAAGAGAGACTTATAAATCAATAATGAGAATTCACATTAAATGGACTTTCCAAATTATCTAAAAGAAGACTTCTTGCCTTCAGGTATAACTGTGAGAGAGTTCTAAAAAGACCTGCCTCTGAAATGATCACAGACCATCAGTCAACACTGAGTAGCTAAGAGAACTTATTTTAGAATGTATTGCAATAGAGAAGGGGAAAGCCCCATCTACAAGGATAAGTTGGCTGAGATTACACAAAGAGAAATTATTTAATATATGCATTTTCATTCTGGAAAAGAGAATTGTGGGAAAATTTCTCCTTCTTTGGAGATGACACACAGCCCTTGGTCAACCAGATTATACAACAATGTCCTATGTAAAGGTTTCCTAATTACTTCTGTCCTTCACCTCTGCTGTATTTTACTCACCGAATTCTTGCTGCACCTGTAGCTCTCTAGCCATACGGCCAGTATAATCCTCCCACATTTTTATAATTAGTGACATAATCACATTTAGTTATCTGGATCTCACAGAATGTTTTCACATGTAATAAGGACTCAGAAATGTTTAATGCTGTTAAGGTTCATCAAAGGTACATTAAACTTGTTTTTAATAGAATATCACATTCTTCTATTCTGTATTTTTTATTGAAACTCAGAGTCACATTAATCAAACTCCAGGTTCATGATACTACATTAGTTCAAGTGTAGATTTCTTTGATGTTGTTCACTTTTCCAACCTTCCTCTCTTTTTAAAATGATATAATAGTATATTGCTATTTATTATATGATTATATATAATGTATATATATAAATGATTTTTATAAGATAACAAAATGAACACCCCTACATCAACCATCCAAACCAAGATCTAGAATATATCCAATAATTTTCATCTACCTTTAAGCTCCATCTTTATCTCATATCCTACCTCCCAGCTAATTTACATAAAATTATCAACTCAAATTAATTTAATATTCATTTATTTAGTACTTATACTGGGACATCTATTCTGTCATTTATTAATTTAACACATTTATAGAACACCTACTATAGGCTGGGAACCCAATGGCATAATCAAGCTTGGGTGTGACTTTCATTTGACTTCAAGTCTAGTGATGAAAAACCATTAAATAAGTAACTATTAGAGAGAAACGTGTAGTCGCAGCCCAGCCACTTGTAAATTCTGGTTAGTACCTTCCTTATTATTTTAAAAACATTATAGTCATCTCTTCATCACCGCCTGTTTTTTTTTTTTAATTCAAACCACATAACTTACATTGGCATGGTAGAGTGAGCAATTATTTGGGATCTGAACGTGCTTGATTTCTGAATCACTACTGATGAGTTTTTGTTGTTGTTGTTTTTAACTTGGGCAAGTTAATTCACCTCTCCAAGGCTTGTTTTTGTTTTTGTTTTGGAAATAATTCCTCCTTGCCAACTTTGGTAGAATAAATTGTTCTGTGAGTTCTACTTAACTAGTTGTGAATGTCCCTTGAAAAATGTGAACCAAGCAAACAGGAGTATCATTTAATATTATATATAGCATGTAATTTTGTCTTCTCTCATCCATTGATCATCTCATGAGATTGAGACCTACATTTCTAACAGGTGTCTCCATGTCTTTCTACCTTTTGTTCGCTGCTGAAACGTTCTTCCGTTTCTCCTCGTCCAGAACCCACGTTCATCCTGCATACGCTAGCTGAGAAGCCTCCTCATTCCTCTGTGCAGCAGGTCACTGAATCCTGTGAACACTGTGAACTGGGTGTTATTGCCATTTTCCTGATTTTACAGATAAGAATTCTGAGGTAGAGAGGTTAAGAAACTAGTATAAGGTCACCTTGCTTATCCAGTATAAGAGCCTGATCTCCAGTCTGTTCCAGGAAAGAGCAGGAATGATGGATATTGGAGCTGGCTAGGATTAAGCTGAAGTGACTTAAGGGCATAGCTGTTAGGAAACTGTGTGGACATCAGGTAGGGGGTCAGTACTCAATCTGGAAACAAATCTGAGAGTTCCAGCTGAAATCCAGTTTTGTCTAAGTGAGATCAGATCAGATGAAGAAGGGTATGACAGAGATACACTGTTTGCTCTAAAACTGTAGCTGGGAAGAGCCAAATCGGACTACGCGCTGGATCTGTTTCCTTTACTTTAACCTTTGCTTTCCACTGCTTTTGTTCACTGAAAGGATACTGTCTATACACAATGGCCTGCCTCGGGGAACCCTGCTTCTCTGCCTGAACGTTAAACCAAAGTGCCTTTGTTCAGGGAAACATCTGTCCACCTGTGGATGGCTGCAAGAAAGAAGGAATTAGCACATCCCCTCCCTGAGGCTGGCAATTCCAGGGGATATTTGCAAAACTTATGGCCTTTTTACTTTACTTCCTCATCTCCTCCCCCTCTCTGTGCTATAAAAGGAACTGGCACCCAGACTCAGATGAGATGGTTTTTCGGAGACGCTAGTCTGCCATCTTCTCCATCTGCTGGCTTTCCGAATAAAGTCGTCTTCCCTGCCTCAACACCTCGTCTCTGATTCGTTGGTCTGTCGTGTGAAGAGCACAGCGAGCTTGGACTCGTAAAAAAACCATGATTTTGGCAGTAGGAGCATAAATGATGTCATGAATGTCTACTGATAGACCATGAGATCCTCCTACGCACTGCAAAAAAAATCCAACAATGCGTGCCTTACCTGTGTCGCTTATCAGCAGACAACACCTATTTCCAGCAACTAATATTTTAACATGCTTATGGTCAAATTTTTAGCAACCTTCCAAAATTAGTTTTAAAGGTGATTGATATTTAATATTTTTAAACTAAAATTACTGCATAACTAGAATTTCCCGAAGACTCTAATTTAGTATTCGAACAAAAAATGTGGTTGTCATGCAATGCTTTGTGTGCAATGTTGCAAATTTCCTACTGTGCATACATAATCAGAGATAATTGGGATTCTCATAATTTTGTTCTGAAGTATGTTTTCTGTACTGTCTTGGGCTGGTCGAGAATTTTGATTGCTGCTATTTTGGTAGTCATTAATATATATGGCGGATGACGGTTAGGTTTAATTTTGCTGATCATTTTGTTCCTCTATAATGACTGTGTTTTTAAGGCTCTGAGTCCTATTTGTTATTTTCTATGCCTTTATCATCAATGAATTGCTTCCTTTTTTTCCTACATCAAAACTGGAAAAGAGTAGAGGAGACCTAGTTCTTTGGGCTGATGGTCTGCTGATTGCTGGTGCCTAGACAAGGCAGTTTCTCTTTCTCCCTATTTGTAATAGTGCCTGTAACTTAAGGCTGTTGTGAGGATTAAGCCCTTGCCAGAATTATGGCACCTGACCTATGAGATGCACTCAATTAACATATTTTTTTACTCTCTAGCATTGAACTATTGTTGGAAAATGACTCTCATTACCTCTACAAAGAGTGTAAATACTTAAAATGGCTTTATCCCATTATTTCTAATGATCATCAAAGGAACCTCATATGAGACTTCTGTTCTTTCTTTGGATGCTTATTCACAACTATCTCAGGAAGGAAAATGGTCCCCCCTTTCCCGAGTCACTGCTGTTTTTGTTTCGAAAAGCAAATCGATTTGTGTAAACAAGGAGGGTAGAAATGAACATTTATCGAGTTACTACTGTGTGTTAGACACTGTACTTTTTAAAAAACATCTTTTTAATGTATTTATTTTCTCATTTAGTCCTTATGACAACCAAATGAAATAACTGTTACAACAACTCAAAAAAATGAGGCAAAGAAAAGTGAGTTTCCAGGTTGTTAATTCTGGTCTGACTCTAGTGCCCACCATCGTTCTTTCCATAGTGACAGGAATCAACAGACCAGGAGCACCACCGTCCGCTCTGGTCCATTCATCGCTGCCAGACGTGCGGGGCACCAGCTTGCGCAAGGCCCATTTAAAAACTCTTTTCCACCGAGGAGAAGCATAATGGCTACGGAAGAGGTCAATTCAGGCAAACAGATGAGGCAAGCGCTGCCTGTGATATTTTAAGATGATAATTAATCACCCTTATATCGCAACCATCTAAATACTGTGGGCGTTTGCTCTCCATCCTTATATAATTCTGATTACTTCTCATAAAGAGATTCATTTTGAAAATGACTGTTTCCTTAATGTAGTAGAAATACATTTTCAATTTTCTGTCTGCATCCAACACAACCCCAATTAGTCTGAGATTTGACTTAGTAAGCTACTGAAGGCGGTGACCAAGAAGCATGGATTGGATGAAATGGTTCCCTCGACATCCCTTTACCTTTGCTTTCATTATGAGAATTACTCATGAGATATCTGCACATGTAAAAAAAATGAAAATGTGGAGATTGGCTCCAGGCCAGAAAGAAATGAAGCAAAGTGTAAAAGGAATTGGGGGGTGGCTTCAAGCTCCTACTGTGCTGATACATTTCATTGAGGTCCAGAAGGCAACATTTAGAGGTGGGACATGTGCTTCTAGTTCACTCTGTTCATAAAGCAATGCTTTTCCCCAGATCTATTCTTGTTGAAAGCCCACCAGTCCTTCCATCCTCAGTTCAAAAGGCCACCTCCTCCAGGAAGCTGGCCGTGATGTTCAGCCTGCCTTTTGGAAACAATACCCATAGAACGCATTGCTCTGTACTGTTGATTGCACACTCCACAATCCACAGACTATCCACAACATTGTCTGTGCAGTGTTCTCTTTTTGCTAGTACTCTTTTCACTACAGCATTATCATTATCCTTGCCACTACACGGCCATAAGGATAAAAAGCCAGGGTTATTCAACTTTGTTCTCCCAAGTCCAGCAAGGTAAAGTTGTTCTCTCAGTGATGGTTGAATTGATCTCTTCTGATGATTACCACCTTATCTGCCTTTGTAAGTCAGCCCGCAGACCTCCACATGTCCAGTCCTCCAAGAATCCACCACACACACACACACACACACACACACAAATACAGTAAGAACAACAAAGAAGAGGTATGATCAAAAACTTTCCCTAGATCTCCAGGTCAACAGAATCAAATACCAATCCAGGCAGGGGTCAGCAAACTTTTTCTGTAAAGGGCCAGATAGTAAATATTTTTGGCTTTGTGGGCATTATGGTCTCTGTTACAACACCTCACTTCTGCTGCTGTGATGTGACAGGGGTCATGGGTATAGCTGGGTTCCAATAAAACTTTATTCACAAAGGCAAGGAGTCAGCTGCATTTTACCTGCAGTCTGTAATTTCAAAAAACCTGCTTTTTAGTCTAATGAGTTCAGTCATTTGTGCGCCGTGAGCTTTCTATTCCAATAAAATCTTTGATGTTCTCCATCACATTCACGTAATAAATGTTACATGCAGTGGAATCATTTTATGAGTCTCAAGTTGTCCATCTCGAGACACCACTTTCTCTAGTTCCTTCTGCCTGCACGGCTCTGTTGCCTTCCTCTCTGAGTATGAGGAAGGCTATTTCTGAAAAGTCTTTCCTGATTCTCTTCAAATTAAAGAGTTTTTTAAAAAACTTTCTCCCATTGTGTCTTGTTCCAACTTCCCCCATTTCTTAGCATATTGTTGTATATTCATCTCTTATCCACTGTCCCCCGGGTCTCAGCCTTCAGAAGGTGCCCACTGTCTGCATTTGGTAGACATCCAATATTAATTCAACTCAATTTTAGGTTGTTGTACATCCTACAAGCTTGATTGAAGTATCCCTTTCACAAAAGCTTCTGGATATCTTATTATTTTTTTTAATTTCTATTTTATATTGGAGAATAGCTGATTTACAATGCAGTGTTAGTTTCAGGGATACAGCAAAGTGATTTAGTTATGCATATACATATATCTATTCTTTTACAGATTCTTTCCATTATAGGTTATTATACTGAGTAGAGTTCCCTGTGCTATCCAGTAGGTCCTTGTTGATTATCTGTTTTACATATGGTAGTGTGTATATGTTAATCCCAACCTCCTAATTTATCCCTCCCCACACACCTTTCCCCTTTGGTAACCATATGTTTGTTTTCTAAGTCCGTGAGTCTGTTTCTGTTTTGTAAATAAGTAAATAAGGATGGTTTTCTCTGGGGATATACCCAGGAGTGGGATTGCGGGATCATATGGGTGTCTTTCTATTTTGGTGAAAGGGTGCTGACTGGTGTCAAGCAGATATGGATTAACTCTGGCTACTGGAAAGTCTTAGGAAATTTTTTGAAGTTCTCATTTCTTCATGGTTTTCCACCCTATAAACAAGCATGTCCAGTGCCTACCACATCGTAACTATGCAATAAATAGATGTTCTATGAGTAGTTAAATGTTGTTTATAAGACTGCTGACCCTATTATATAAAACCATTTATGTAAAGATTGGTCCATGGGAAAGCATTTAATACATTATGGTCCCCCAATGACTTGAGGCACTTGAAGTTAGTATTTTTATGCCTACATCACCTAACAAAACTCCAGGCACAGATCACAGGCTCAATAAATATGTTTTGTGGGAATAAGTCAATCGGTGAATTAATCATTTAAATCCATCAGGCAAGGGACAGTTAGGAAGAATCCATACTCCAGTGACTGAGGAAGGGATATTTTCAGGGTCTGGATGGAGCGTCTGAGCATAGCTCTGTGTGATGTCATCTGTATGAGGCCTCCGGGATGTGCACTATCGGGGGATAGAAACTGGATCTGGACACTTAGGTGAAGGGGATGGGTCCCTGCAAACCAGGCAGGAGCACAGATACCTTGACCTTTTCATTGAATGATTTATTTATTTTTATTTCATCTATAACATCACACCTAGAGCTTGATGTATGAAGAATAGTCTTAGGTTGGTAAATTAAGGAATATTTGAAATTTTTTGGGGGTCAGGTCGTGAGCCGGAGAGCTTATATCAGAAAGATCGCTGATCTTTTAGTTATGCATATACATATATGCATATGTTATCTACTCAGTATAATAATCTATAATGGAAAGAATCTGAAAAAGAATAGATATATGTATATGCATAACTAAATCAGCGACCTTTCTGATATAAAACACTGGCGTCATAGGAATAAGATGAGCCTCAGTGAGGTTAAGTAAAGAAAGACGTTAATTCCTGCCCCACAGTTTGGTCAAGATGAAAGAAAACAAATTTTGACAAAGGGTTTTGTAAAGCATAGTTTGTAAATCATAACTTCTCTAAATAGCAGGTTTTATTTGTGAAAAAAATGGGTGGAGTCAATCTCTAGAACAAAGTACTCCCGATTCTTTACTTAGTGCTCTTTTGACTATCACACGTACGTGGCAGGAAGGGACAGCAAATGAGGCTGAAAAAGAAGAGACGGCATTGCCCTCAACAGCAAGGGTGCTCATAGAACTGGGTACTTCCCGAGGCCGGGAACTGGATTTTATTCAACTCTGTCACCTCAATGCTGGCATGAGGACTTTTGAAAAAATGAACATGAGAAAGAATGGAGAAAATGAATAATTTAATTCTCCTACACAAAGGAAAAAATACAGAAGCAAAACAATGAATCTGACATGACAAAAAGAAGAGTTCACTCTCTCTAACTAGACAGACTCAGATCTTCATCCTTTGCGGTGTTCACGTGATCTATGCAATGAAAGCGTTTCAGATGCTCCCAGCCAGTGATTACAGGCTGTCAGCATCTAAGCAGGACCTGGTTCCATACACCACATCAGTGGTCCCTTCTCTTTTTCTTCTCCAGGAAATGGCCTGTGCGGTGCTCAGGTGTTCAAAGCCCTCATCTCTGCACAGTCCTCACCTACTCCATTTCTGGATATTGGCGTCAAGCATCAGCACCTGTAACTACTCAGAGAAAGCGTGCTAATCGATGTCTCTGCTGAAATGGAACTCATCTAATGAGGCTGACAGGAAAGGAGAAAATAATATGCAGGTATCGAAATAAAATACAAGAAGCCAGTTCCTGGAAAAATAGAGTAATGTGTATGAACATTTACTAGGTAGGTGCCTTTCTCCTCTGAACCTAACAGAGGGCAGCAGATAACCTTGATGGAGAGAAAAGCTCTCTGATTATTATCTTGTGCAGTCCCCAGGGAAAATTGATACCAGGCTGGAACATGAACTAGAAAAAGAGGGTGATTATTCTGCTACCTCCTTCTCGAAGCCTTTTTCTCCCTCCACTGCCACACCCCGCCGCCGCTTTCCCCGTTGACTCCTGTGTATGTTCCCTGCTCACTCCTTTCATGTTGATAACCCCGGCCCAGCCCCAGCCTTTGACCGTAGAGGTTTACAGCTGGCTCCTTTCTCTTCTCTTCCCACCTCTCCTCCCCAGGCAACCCCACTACCTGAGATGCTCAAGTCTGTCTTTGAGACCAAACCACTCTCCCTCTCAAGCTCCAGTCATCTCTACAAGAGACGGGGGTGAAGGTGGGGTACCGAGGTCGGGAACCTGGAGGCAACATAACCCAAAGGAGAAGCCAGAGGAGCTATAGCTAAGAGTGCTGATGTGAAATCAAAACCAGAGGGATGGAGAATAAGGTGAAAAAGATGAAATATGGTGCAAGGGAGCAGAGAGAAGTGGTTCGGGATGAAGACACAGGTGTCAAGGGTGGACTGCGTCCTCTTCTTTCCAAAAGTCCCCTTCTCTCCCTGGATGCAAATGTTGTACCTGTTAATGCACCTGTAATTGCTTCTTGCTTAGCAGATAACAAGCTTCCTGAAGCTGGGGTATTATTAATTAGTCATTTCTCATCCAAGTGTTCAGTACAATGCTGACTGCATACAAGGGTTGATGTATAAAATTTTTAAAACAAATATACATTATCAAAAGCAGTCATATAGCTTGAAAAATATCCTAACTCTATTTTTGTAGGTGCTCTGATGGCACTTTATATGTAAAAATCCTTTGGTCAGAAACACAGTAGTAATCTATAGCATTAGAACAAACAGAACCCTCAGAACGCAAGGTCCCAGGACCTTTCGCTAAACCATGGCTTGGATGCCAATCTGAAAGGCATTCAACAGAGGAGAACTTCTAAATCCATATGCCCTTTCCGTGCCACGCTGGGAATTACAGTAAAACATTTTAGTTAGTTCATATTTCTTGAATACTATTTATTACATCAAGAGCCTATTTCTAGAGTTTTGTATCCTATTTATAAAGTCCATAATTTCACCATTGAAAATTTATTTCTGACTTTCATTATGCTAATTAGCAAAACATCTGGTGTTGAACAGAGTTAAAGATAACTAAAATCCCTAGTTGCCATCTGTGGAGGGTGTATTTCTGATTAAGACAAGAAGTAACTTCTACAGTTAGCTTAAACTGCCACATACATAATATCAAACTGTTCATGATAAAGGATTCTAAAGAAAATCCCTGACATCCTAACACCTCTGGCTACTTAGGGCACCTGGAACTCTCTCTGGGCAACCAGCTAAAGCAATCTCCACTTGGTGGTCACAAATTTAATCCTTAAACATTCTCAGATACAAAGGTTCTAGAATTACCCCCTAAAATGAGAAATAGCAACTTAGATCTTTAGAAGTATTATATGATGCTGAATTTCATTTTCTAAGGCAGTGATGGGCGGAAAGATGCTAAAGTTTCTGGACCCAGTTCCAATGTGGGTGAGGGGTTGGGAGGATTTCCACACCACTAAGCAGTTTTAGGGCACCAGTATGGTGTCCTTCAACTCAACTCAATGATGGCACTGTCTACCTGGAGAGAGCAGCAGATTCCGTGGCTTAAGGGCTCAGTCCTACAAAACTGTCCCCACCCCCTGCAGACACCAATCACAAGTCCAGGTCATGCCCTGTGTTTCTGACAGACCCGCTTTAGATCAAAGAGGCACTGGTAAACTCACCTGTGTATTCAGATGCATTCTTATGGGAAATGTCAATTTTTAGGAAAATAGAAGAGTTTTACAGTAGCAGTGGAGGTCCCAAATTGTGTTTGCTCACCACCTCCTTCTACTCCCTAATTCTTTACTCCTTCCGTGGGGATCATTGAAGAACCTCCATAGTATCTTACAGCTCTTGAGAAGACAATTCAACCCCTTTACTTTACAGTCAGATTTATCAGAAAAGATAGTGAAATCGGTTGAAAACAGCAAGATGAGCCTATCTCACTGCCCTGAAGTCCTCCCAGCCCAGTGATGGCCTTTCTAACAAAGACAGAGAAGGTCAACAATGTTGCTAATCTCCAGCTCTTCTAACAATGTTTACGCACTTACTGTACGCTCCATAATGGGCTAAACTTTTATCCATATTATTTCTTTGAATCCTTACCACAGGCTTATAAGAAAGACTTTGTTAATGTTTCCAGCATGGAGATGAGAAAATAAGCTTGGAAAAGATAAATAACTTTTACATACAAACAATGGGAGCCTGGAGGGAAAGTGACTGAACCTGGGTCACGGGGGACTTTGTAACGTGTCAGAGCAGATCCCCCTCTCTACATTTTCCATGAATGCTCTTTAGGAGTTCAGCTGTGATAAACGACGCCATTTCTCCCACCAGACAAGAATAACAACCTTTTACGTCGGGGCTGCGCCCTCCTTCAAGACCGGAAGTTTTCCAGAAAGGGTGATCAGGAGACCTTTTTAATAGGAGCAGGACATTCGCAGAAGTGCCAAGTGCTGACTTGTCTCCTCACACAAACTGAAGCAGCACCTTCCAAATGTCAGCAGCTCAGGGAAAGACAATATCAGTGGTATAAATTCAGTACCCACCTCCCTTAATGATAGTTGTTCAAAAGTATCTCAATGAAAATGAGAGGTCAAGCTTATTTTCTTTTTCAACACCTGTTTGCCAGAGATGCTTGCTGTGTTTATCCAGGTCTGGATCCTTTAGGGGCTGGTTCCACTACGCTCCATTATAAGCTGCTGCTGGACTTCAAAATCCAGTAGTAGTTTGTCAGATGCTGGTGCTGAGGCTGGCTCATTGCTTTAGGAGCTACTCCAGGAAATCCCTGACTTTTAGATTTGATAATAAGATATGGTTTCTCTAGGACAGGCTTGCAAGACTCTAAGATGTGATGTATGATTTAGATGCGGACAAAGTGAGAGAGATGACATTAGGACAAATCTGAGCCTCTGCTTCATTTGCTGGCTCTGTAGTCTGAGTAGAAATTCTGTCCTTCCTCTCTGAGCCATCCATGAAAAGGGGGGTAACATGCATCTCCAAGGGTTTTGTGCATATGTGTGGAATGTCTAGGGCACCTTTAGCATGCATTCAGTACCTAGCTCTAAGACGAGCATTTCCCTCTATTCTGTTTTGAATCTCTGTGTGAGAGAGACCAAGGTCCCAAGGTAAATCTCTCCAACTGATCACATTAAGTTGTCTGAACCTTAGTGCCTTGCCTCATGGTGCAGGCATTTTGACGGTCAAGTCCCACAAAATGGTAAGACCTGTATAATTAGAAGTATTTAAAAGTCACCACTTACATGTCACCATTTTAAGATTCTTCCAGAAATTTTGGTCCCAGGTTGTGGGAAAACTACCAGCTGAGACCTGGGGGTCCATAAAGGGTGGTGCCAATCATTTCAGTAAATGGCCCTAGAATTGTGTGGAGGTGCATTATGTAAACTACATTCCGAAGTTCCAGGTAGACATGACTTTTGGACATGTAGACAACCCCCTACAGCAACTTTCTCTTAAATATAGGTAGAGTCATGTAGCGGCAGTTTGTGGGGTTTGGAGGGAAAAAAATAGATTCCATCAACAGATGAGTGGATAAAGAAGATGTGACACATATATACAATGGAATATTACTCAGCGATAAAAAGGAGCGAAACTGAGTTATTTGTAGTGAGGTGGTTGGACCTAGAGACTGTCATACAGAGTGAAGTAAGTCAGAAAAAGAAAAACAAATACCATATGCTAACACATATATATGGAATCTAAAAAAAAAAAAAATGGTCATGAAGAACCTAGGGGCAAAATGGCAATAAAGATGCAGACCTACTAGAAAATGGACTTGAGGATATGGGGAGGGGGAAGGGTAAGCTGGGACGAAGTAAGAGAGTGGCGTGGACATATATACACTGCCAAACGTAAAATAGATAGCTAGTGGGAAGCAGCTGCATAGCACAGGGAGATCAGCTCGGTGCTTTGTGACCACCTAGAGGGGTGGGATAGGGAGGGTGAGAGGGAGGGAGACGCAAGAGGGAAGAGATATGGGGATATATGAATATATATAACTGATTCACTTTGTTATAAAGCAGAAACTAACACACCATTGTAAAGCAATTATATTCCGATAAAGATGTTAAAAAAAAAAATAGATTCGAGTTTAGGCTGTATGTGATTTTAGGCACATCCACATCTCCTAATCTTCTGGAGGCAGGAAGTGGACATTTAGTCTTTACTTTTGCTTTTGTTTTTATTTATATGAGATGCAATAAAATGTTGTCCAAATACAGACATTTTGAGGATTAAATAAAAAGTCAAGTTTCACAAAAATGAGTGTTTTACCTGGCAGACACGTATGTGATGCTGAGGGACTAAATAATGATTGTCAACTGAAAGAGACACACGCCCGCGACATAAGAGTCGTGAGTTTAAGTTTTACTCAGCGTCTTACGGAGGACTGTAGCCTGGGAGACAGGCAACCACTCAGTAGCTCTGAGTAAACTTCTCCAGAGAGGTAGGGGAGAAGTGAGTACACGTGAGTTTTGTCTGGGGAGTCTGTGTAGTCAAGTGTACATCTCGGTAAAAGATGACTGCTCATCACAAAGAACAGATATCTTTAAGTTAATGATTTTAGTGCTTTTCTATATATGAGAAGCTGCAAGGGTCTGGGTTCATGAACATTCTTCCTGAGATATACATTCACCTATCTATGGGGCCTGCTTGTCCAAAGCACAGAGCACCCTGTTTGCTCTCAGAGTGCACAGTCAGTCAGCAGCTGTATCGGGTTAATCCTTGCAGAACTGGGTGATGAACAGCACTGTTTTTTGTTTACAATGACTAAGACCCAATGACAGTATATTTCATGTTACTTCGAGACACAAACGTGTATTACGCCTGCAAAGGCTTATGAAATGTGCATTGAGTTCTTGGTTAGCTTAAGATTAAACAAATATACAGTGACCATCTACTGTGGTCTTTCTTTCTTTCTTCGTTTTCTTTTTTTGTATCGTGCTAAGCAATTTCAGATGTGTAACGTAGACTGTGAGATTCCTGCAGGGCACCTTAGGTTGGGACTAAAAACAAGCTGCTAAATGATCCTGAAAAAACACATAACCTTGAACCTCAGTTGCTGTAAGACAAAATAGGATGGCTGATTTCTATTTTTTTTTAATGTTTGAAAGGAACCATGTTTTAAATGTCTTTTCTTTTTAAGGAAATTATTATTTGATTTGGGATCTTTGCTCTAACTCCTCCTTAAACAGCCTAGGATAAAATATTGAAAGTTTTTTCTCCATATGGAAATCAAATAAAGTGATTTTTAAAATATGAATAATGGAAATCAATTTACTACGTGCAATAATTAAATCTCCAAGGCGTGTCCTATTCATCAGATCTCAGATAACAATATGTGATTCTCCTTAACAAAGGGCTAAGTTTCGTTCATTTGTTACCTGCATGACTTTGGGAAATTTACTTAAGCTTTCTGAGCCAGTTTCTTTTTTTTTTAAACATCTTTATTGGAGTATAATTGCTTTACAATGGTGTGTTAGTTTCTGCTTTATAACAAAGTGAATCAGTTATACATATACATATGTTCCCATATCTCTTCCCTCTTGCGTCTCCCTCCCTCCCACCCTCCCTATCCCACCCCTCTAGGTGGTCACAAAGCACCGAGCTGATCTCCCTGTGCTATGCGTGAGCCAGTTTCTTTAACTGTCATGTCAGGGTTGCGAACACCTCACAGGGGACTTTGTGAAGATTAAATAAGGTTTCACTTGTGAACACGCTCAGTGCTATGCCTGGGGTGGCATATGCCACAGTCTGATAACCCCTTACGCTAAGCGTACCTACTTGCTGTGCATCTGTGGGATGCAGAAAAATGCCTTTCTTCTAGGTCCTAAAAATGCCTTTCTCCTAGATCCTAAAGCCTCTTTCACCTCTGATAGTTAGTGATGTTAGGTTAGAGCAAGCCTGTGGACAATCTGAGGGTAGGTCTGATGCATGATGCAAAGAGCCAACAAATTAATTCTAAGAGAAATAATAGCGAACTTTGAATGGCTTCTAAGTCGTGCGTGTATATTTTCTCAGGCAGTCCTCACTCCAGTGCTGAGAAATAACTCTGATTTGCATCCACACTTTATCCATGTGAAATGGTCGCAGGGAGGTTAAGTAGTTGAAGAGATAAGACAAGTTATTGAACTTTTTTGTCTGCCGTGTTCTTATCTTAAAAACGTAATAATAATGATAGCTCTTTCATAGGGCTGCTTTTAGGATTAAGTGAGATGACACAAGTACAGCATTTAGCACAGTGTCTGGTGCAGGGTAAACTGCTCACCAAACCTTGACCATTGATTTTCTTGGTAATCACAGAGCAGCACACAGAATTTAAAAATGAAGTGGTTGTTCATTAAATATTTGTCCAAAAGATGTAACAAAGAATAAGTGAATAGCAATTTCCAGGAGCAGGAAGTTTAAACAAAAAGCTGACTCTGCTTTCAGTTTTTCTATAATGAAAGCAGGGCCCCTGTGTTTCTAAGTTGTTTTGAGGTGATGCACTAGAGCATGGTCATTGGATAAATTGTTCAGCCTTTGGAAAGAAAAACTCGCTAATCTTTTCTCCTTGCTACGGATCAGATATTTTTTCCTCTTAAGCACATTTCAGTACCATAAAAGATTCTTGTCCTTCTGTCCAACAAGGACCATGCCTCTTTGATAGGCTATTAGCAACTTGACTGGTCACAGGCTAGAGAAAGCATCCACGTCTCCCTGAGGCCTGCCCTGATCCCCACTAGCCAGAGTGATCTCTCCCACTCTCATTCAATCATTCCTTCATTCATTCATTCACCAAATATTGATTGCAACTCCACTATGTGCCAGGCACTAGGCTAGGTATGGAGATAAAATGGTGAGCCCAACCAGACATAATCTTTGCTCTCATGGAATTTTTGGTGTATTGGAAGATTTGGATTTTAATCAAGTAATCTCATAAATAAATGTAAAAGCACACCTATACAAAGTGCCCATAAAAAGAGATGATGGGAAGGTATGGATATGTAACAGGGGGAAAAGCCTGGGTCCAGGAGGTCTGGGTGGGGGGCTTACTGAGAAATGATGGTTGAGCTGAGGTTTGAGACAGGAGATAACAACAGACAGGTAAAGATGTGAATGTGTGGTGTGTAAGGAGAGAGTATGGGTGTGTAGGCATGCACTGAGAAAAGGGTGTGTTTTCAGAGCTTTTAGCTGGGGGAAACCGCTGTGACAAAACGAAGAGTGGAGTATCTGAGGTGGTGAGAAGTAAGGAGAGGGAGGCGGGGCCACACAGAGCACGTGGTCAAGTCCTGTCCAATCTGCCACTGGGGTGTGTGTGCGTATACTTGACTCCTTGAAAAATGCTGTCCAATAGCACTTTCTCCAATAATGGAAATGTTCCATATCTGCAGTCTTCAATTTGCCAGCTACTGACTGGGTATGGCTAGTCTACCAAAGAACTGAGTTTTTAATTTTATTTAATTTTAATTAAGTCATCTATAAAAAGACCCATGTGGCTAGTTTTTCTATTGGATCACTTAGTTCTAGCATCTGTCCCATGGATGTCTTAGATTATAAAACTTATTGCATGATCACTCCCTGGTCTAACGTTTTACTATTCAAAGTGCCCAAAACCATGCCTCTCAAATTGAAGATGGATTTTTCTATTTATGAGGAAGAAAAAGACGAGGAGAAAGAACAGAAAAATAAGTTGAAAGAGGAATGATAAGCACCTTAACCTAGAACTTTCTGAAGAGCTGATAGTATCCATAATACAGATAAGCATCTTACTACATCTTACTGATGTAGAATTACGACCACTGATACTTCTATTACTATGACTCGTACAAGCTAAATGTTTATGGAGGGTTTTTTCCATACCTGTCATTACTGTAAACCCTCAGTCATGTATTAGCCCATGTTATCTTTACAATGGTGCTATGAGATAGCCATTACTTTTATCTTTTTTTCTGAGGAGTAAAGTGAGGCACAAAAGTCCCAGTCTCTATCCGTGTAGGTGTCCATGGTGTGTCACTGACAGCTGTACTTTTCATCAACTGGAACAAGTTTGGAACAAAGACCTTCCTGCCTTCCGGGGTCACACATTCCATTTTTGGGTGTCACTGACAGGTTCCTTATTTGTGGCAAAATATACCTCGTGATTCCGTCCATTGTCTAAATTCCTGCCCATGAAGCAAAGCAGGACAAATTTAAATCCAAATGGAAAAGCACCCAATGGCTTGTACAGATGAGAGAAAAGCCAGTTTCCATAGAATTGTCGACTCAAGCTCCATGGGGGCTACCAAAAGGCGAGGGGATTTTTGAAGGTCTCTAAATGGTCCTCTACCTATAAATACTATAGTAAACCCCACTAGAGGAAGCCAGCACATAGGTGGCTTCAGGCAAGAAAGAGTGAGGCAAATGTACAGCTCCATCAAACATTCCCAGTTCTTCCTTTTCCTTAAATGTCACTTTCTCTGAGCTTTTCCTTTTACAGCCCACCTCTGGGCAGAATTAATCACTGCCTTGGAGGTGTTCTCTTAACCATTTATCTGCACCTCTTGCTTTGACTACTGTATTTTATTCAGCACTGTGCCTCTAGCACCTAGAATGACATATGGCTCAGGGCAAGTTCTACATATTTGTTGAGTAAGTGAGTAAAGAGCAATGGTCCTGTTTTGTAAAGACTTGTTTCTATGTCAGTCTCTCACCCGAGTATGAGCACCTTAGTTCAGGACTGTGGTGAACGGCTGGCAAGTAATATCTGTGGACGTGACTCAGAGTTTATATAGCTTGTGCAAGTCAGTCACTGCCTTTCGGTACAAACATAATAGGGAAATCTAGTTCTAAAAACTGTTTTGCCTCTGATCTACCTGCATCCTCAAACCCACACAAGTATTGGCTGTCTTCTCTTGCTAATGGAAAACTGTTTCTAGTCATTTTCTGTGTTTTCAGGTTGGGGAA